>NC_092155.1:59974350-60036850 GCF_045791955.1 Oncorhynchus clarkii lewisi | reverse complement strand
ATACCTTATTTACACAAGAATTCAGACCCTTTGCTATGAGACTTGAAATTGAGCTCAGGTGCATCCTGTTTCTATTGATCATCCTTGAGATGTTTCTACAACTTGATTGGAGTCTACCTGTGATAAATTAAATTGATTGGACATGATTTGGCAAGGCACACCCCTGTCTATATAAGGTCCCACAGTTGACAGTGCATGTCAGAGCCAAAACCAAGCCATGAGGTCAAAGGAATTGTCCGTAGAGCTCCGAGACAGGATTGTGTCAAGGCACAGACCTGGGGAAGGGTATTAAAAAATGTCTGCAGCATTGAAGGTCCCCAAGAACAAAGTGGCCTCCATAAATCTTAAATGGAAGAAGTTTGGAACCACCAAGACTCTTCCTAGAGCTGGCCGCTCGGCCAAACTGAGCAATTGGGGAGAAGAGCATCTGTCAGGGAGGTGACCAAGAACCCGAAAGTCACTCTGACAGAGCTCAAGTTCCTCTGTGGAGAGGGGAGAACCTTCCAGAAGGACAACCATCTCTGCAGCACTCCACCACGCAGGCCGTTATGGTAGAGTGGCCAGACGGAAGCCACTCAGTAAATGGCACATGACAGCCCACTTGGAGTTTGCCAAAAGGCACCTAAAGGACTCTCAGACCATGAGAAACAAGATTCTCTGGTCTGATGAAACCAAGATTGAACTCTTTGGCCTAAATGCCAAGCATCACGTCTGGAGGAAATCTGGCACCATCTCTACAGTGAAGCATGGTGGTGGCAGCATCATGCTGTAGGGATGTTTTTCAGCGGCAGGGACTGAGAGACTAGTCAGGATCGAGGGAAAAATGAATGGAGCAAAGTACAGAGAGATCCTTGATTAAAACCTGCTCCAGAGTGACCAGGACCTCAGACTGGGGTGAAGGTTCACCTTCCAACAGGACAACGACCCTAAGCACACAGCCAAGACAACGCAGGATTTGCTTCGGGACAAGTCTCTGAATGTCCTTGAGTGGCCCAGCCATAGCCCGGACTTGAACCTGATCGAACATCTCTGGAGAGACCTGAAATAGCTGTGCGGGATCTGTAGAGAAGAATGAGAGAAACTCCCCATATACAGATGTGCCA
Organism: Oncorhynchus clarkii lewisi; assembly: GCF_045791955.1. Taxonomy (NCBI): domain Eukaryota; kingdom Metazoa; phylum Chordata; class Actinopteri; order Salmoniformes; family Salmonidae; genus Oncorhynchus; species Oncorhynchus clarkii. The sequence continues at coordinate 60,035,747 of NC_092155.1, read as the reverse complement.
AGCTTGTAGCATCATATAAAGAAGGATCGAGGCTGTAATCGCTGCCCAAGCTGCCTCAACAAAGTACTGAGTTAAGGGTCTGAATACTTATGTAAATGTGATATATATCTTTTTTTACATATCTTTAAAAAAAAAAGAGTTTTTGCTTTGCCATTATGTGGTATTGTGTGTAGATTGATGAGGGGGATGATGATGATGATGTAATCCATTTTAGAATAAGGCTGTAACATAACAAAATGTGGAAAAAGTCAAGGGGTCTGAATAATTTCCGAATGCACTATTGACTAGACTGTTGTCACTGTTGTATGTAAGTTTTGGTAGAGGCTCTCTGAGAGGACCCTAAACATCAACCTCCTGCTTTACTCTGATGTTGAGATGTTGGAAGAAATCAAGACTTGGTAGCTGACATAAACCCTCCTTTGTTCAATCTCCTCCTTATGTCATGTTGTATTTCCCTACACAGCAATGCAAAGCTCTGTGTCTCTCTCTCTCTCTCTGTTACTCTCTGTTACTCTCTCTCTCTCTGTAGCTCTCTCTCTGTGTTACTCTCCCTTTGTAACTCTCTGTCTCTCTCTCTGTCTCTCGCTCTGTCTCTCTCTCTCTCTCTCTCTGTAGCTCTCTCTCTCGGTTACTCTCTGTAACTCTCTGTCTCTCTCTCTGTAGCTCTCTTTCTCTCTCTCTCTCTCTCTCTCTCTCTCTCTCTCTCTCTGTAGCTCTCTCTCTCTCTCTCTCTCTCTGTAGCTCTCTCTCTGTATGAAACTATGTCTGTATGTCTCTCTCTCTGTAACTCTCTCTCTCTCTCTCTCTCTCTCTCTCTGTCTCTCTCTGTCTCTCTCTGTCCCTCTGTCTCTCTCTGTAACTCTCTCCCTCGCTGTAGCTCTCTCTCTCTGTAGCTCTCTCTCTCTCTGTGACTCTCTCCCTCTCTGTTACTCTCTCTCTGTAACTCTCTCTCTCTAACTTTCTCTGTAGCTCTCTCTCTCTCTGTAACTCTCTCTCTCTGTAACTCTCTCTCTCGGTAGCTCTCTCTCTCTCTGTGTAACTCTCTCTCTCTCTCTCTGTAGCTATCTCTCTCTGTAGCTCACTCTCTCTGTAGCTCTCTCTCTCTCTGTAACTCTCTCTCTCTGTAACTCGCTCTCTCTATAGCTCTCTCTCTCTCTGTAGCTCTTTCTCTCTCTGTAGCTCCCTCTCTCTGATGTCTCTCTCTGTAACTCTCTATCTCGGTAGCTCTCTCTCTCTCTGTAACTCTCTCTCTCTCTCTGTAGCTCCCTCTCTCTGTAACTCTCTCTCTCTCTGTAGCTCCCTCTCTCTGTAACTCTCTCTCTCTCTGTAACTCACTCTCTCTGTAACTCACTCTCTCTATAGCTCTCTCTCTCTGTAGCTCTCTCTCTCTCTGTAGCTCTCTCTCTCTGTAGCTCTCTCTCTCTCTCTGTAACTCTCTCTCTCTCTCTGTAACTCTCTTTCTCTCCCTCTCTCTGGCTGACTGTGTGTAGGGAGGCTAATAAACCAGCCTTCTATCTCCATCTTCCTACTCCTTCTCATTGTCCTCATCCTCTTCCCTTTTCTAACAGACTCTATTCCACTACCTGATGTCCTTGCTGGCTTAGTGGTAAGTGCCATGGGAAATGGACCAGTGGCTGTGTGTGTGTGTCCAGAGTGACATACAGTCCCATGTGTGCACACTAAGAGGGTATGTAGATGTTATGTATTACGGTACATGAACATTGCCCTCCCCTGGGTTGACCTCTAGGTTGCCTGTCCGGAATGCTAAAACGCCCAGAGCCTAAAGGAGTAATGAGTATTTGTTTGCATTATCACACCAGAGCCCAAGGCTATCATCCATGAGTGCAAGCCTCATTCCATTAAACGGGGGTAATGGATTAAGGCAATCAGTGTGGCATCCTGGTTGTATCCAAAATGGCATCCTATTCCCTATATAGTGCACTACTTTTAACCAGGGTCCATAGGGTTCTGTCAAAAGTAGTGCTCTAAATAGGGAATAAAGTGCCATTTGGGATGGAACCTCTGTGGTTAAAATGCAGTGGGTTAGGGTCAACTCTGAGCTGTCATTCACTGGCAGGTGGAAAGGTCAAAGTAGAGGACTTACTGGTCCCTAACTGGTTATAGTGCTTAGTCAGCCCCAAATGCAAGTGCCAACGCAATACCTATACCCTACTTCTTGTATATGGAGACACCTCTGATCCCTCAGTCTATCTAGTACGCCCGCAGAGGAACTCATTCATTTGACTGGAAGAGAATGAAATTGTCACAGAGTGATGTGACTTCAGATTTGATATGCAAAGAGCTCAGGTCCCCCCGGACATGTACGTCTGGTATTTGAAGTGCTTTCTACGACATTGCCTAAATTAGCTGAGCTCCCAGTCCCAACATAAGGCATGAAGCCTCGCCCTCCGTAGACACAGTATAAGGCATACATTAAGTCAGTTCAGGAGTCTGATCACTGCTTAATAAACATAAAGTGCATTGTTTGAGTCTGTGTGACCGGCCATGAACCTTCCCTCTGAGAGCTGAGGGAAAGATAAACATGAACCTTCCCTCTGAGAGCTGAGGGAAGGATAAACATGAACCTTCCCTCTGAGAGCTGAGGGAAGGATAAACATGAACCTTCCCTCTGAGAGCTGAGGGAAGGATAAACATGAACCTTCCCTCTGAGAGCTGAGGGAAGGATAAACATGAACTTTCCCTCTGAGAGCTGAGGGAAAGATAAACATGAACCTTCCCTCTGAGAGCTGAGGGAAGGATAAACATGAACCTTCCCTCTGAGAGCTGAGGGAAGGATAAACATGAACCTTCCCTCTGAGAGCTGAGGGAAGGATAAACATGAACTTTCCCTCTGAGAGCTGAGGGAAGGATAAACATGAACCTTCCCTCTGGGAGCTGAGGGAAGGATAAACATGAACCTTCCCTCTGAGAGCTGAGGGAAAGATAAACATGAACCTTCCCTCTGAGAGCTGAGGGAAGGATAAACATGAACCTTCCCTCTGAGAGCTGAGGGAAGGATAAACTTGAACCTCCCCTCTGAGAGCTGAGGGAAGGATAAACATGAACCTTCCCTCTGAGAGCTGAGGGAAGGATAAACATGAACCTTCCCTCTGAGAGCTGAGGGAAGGATAAACATGAACCTTCCCTCTGAGAGCTGAGGGAAGGATAAACATGAACTTTCCCTCTGAGAGCTGAGGGAAAGATAAACATGAACCTTCCCTCTGAGAGCTGAGGGAAGGATAAACATGAACCTTCCCTCTGAGAGCTGAGGGAAGGATAAACATGAACCTTCCCTCTGAGAGCTGAGGGAAGGATAAACATGAACTTTCCCTCTGAGAGCTGAGGGAAGGATAAACATGAACCTTCCCTCTGGGAGCTGAGGGAAGGATAAACATGAACCTTCCCTCTGAGAGCTGAGGGAAAGATAAACATGAACCTTCCCTCTGAGAGCTGAGGGAAGGATAAACATGAACCTTCCCTCTGAGAGCTGAGGGAAGGATAAACTTGAACCTCCCCTCTGAGAGCTGAGGGAAGGATAAACATGAACCTTCCCTCTGAGAGCTGAGGGAAGGATAAACATGAACCTTTCCTCTGAGAGATGAGGGAAAGATAAACATGAACCTTCCCTCTGAGAGCTGAGGGAAGGATAAACATGAACCTTCCCTCTGAGAGCTGAGGGAAAGATAAACATGAACCTTCCCTCTGAGAGCTGAGCGAAGGATAAACATGAACCTTCCCTCTGAGAGTTGAGGGAAGGATAAACATGAACCTTCCCTCTGAGAGCTGAGGGAAGGATAAACATGAACCTTCCCTCTGAGAGCTGAGGGAAGGATAAACATGAACCTTCCCTCTGAGAGCTGAGGTAAGGATAAACATGAACATTCCCTCTGAGAGCTGAGGGAAGGATAAACATGAACCTTCCCTCTGAGAGCTGAGGGAAGGATAAACATGAACCTTCCCTCTGAGAGCTGAGGGAAGGATAAACATGAAACTTCCCTCTGAGAGCTGAGGGAAAGATAAACATGAACCTTCCCTCTGAGAGCTGAGGGAAGGATAAACATGAACCTTCCCTCTGAGAGCTGAGGGAAGGATAAACATGAACTTTCCCTCTGAGAGCTGAGGGAAGGATAAACGTGTCACTGTGTGGAAAAGAACAGTGGAGAGAGAATCTCTTCTGAATGAATGAGACTAGAGCCAGCAGCCAAACACACACACCCAATGACATCACAGGCCCAGGACAGCACAGCCTCCCGCCTCTGTTCTGTTGCGGTGGCGATACAAGGCAGGGCGGCCATGTTATTGCCTAATTGTAAGAAAAAACACAAACCTGTAATGCTGCACAGACTCAACACCCCCCTCCCACAACCCCAACATGATCTATACTGTAGGTACTCTACAGTTCAAATAGACCCTGTGTGAGCAGGGAGGGGCTGGGAGAGGCTGTAATCATAGCAAGTCCTACAGGGAGAGGAGGAGAGGAGGGTGAGAGGGAGGGAGGAGGGAGGAGGAGGGAGAAGTGGAGTGAAAGGGAGAGAGAGAGAATGGAGAGATGAAGAGAGAGAGAGAGAGAAAGGAGAGAGGGAGAAAAAGAGAGAAGAGGAAAGAGAGAAGAGGAAAGAGAGAGGAGAGAGAAAGAGAAGAAGGGAAGGAAGAAGATGCATGAAGAAAGGGAGAGTGAAAGAGAGAGGAGGAAACAGGGAGATAGGTACAGTAGAGGAAGAGGAAGGGAGGCTCAGCTTATAGAATCAGGAAGGGGGAGGGTGAAGAAAATGATTGAGGAAGCAAGGGAGATGAAGGATAAAGGACACTTATAGAAGCAGAAAGAGTGTACGTTGGGGAGACAGAGTGAGGAAGGCGAGCAGGAGAGTTGATTACCAAGGAAACAGCAAGAAAATCACTAGCACGGAGAGCTAGGGAGGGAGAGCTAGGGAGGGAGAGAGTGTAGAGAGCTGGAGGAGGAAAAGAAGAAGAAGTTATGGAGGAAGAGAGAAGAGGGAGAGAAGAAGAGAGGCTAGGATGAATGCTAACAGCGAGTCCAAACCCAGTGCTGAGGCTTTATCCTTCACAGGCGGAGGAGCAACAATCGCAAACACATTTTCTCTTGCCCTGGCCCTGGGAGAGATAAAAAAGCAATTTGTATTCTATTCCTATTCAGCGCCGCTTGGCCTGTTTCTCTGCCTGCATATTTGTAAACACAGCTTCGTCAGAGAAGCTTAATCTTCCCTACACAAATGCAGCAGGCTACAGGGCCGAGGGGCGGGGCAGGGGAGCCAGGCGGAGGGTCCGGGGCACAATGGGCAGGGGGGGCATCCTACATCAGAACTAATGTCCCTCTGTGCTACTGGGGGATGCTTCTGTAAGTTGTACCCTGAAGGCCCCCCTCCCCCTCCCTGCTTATTCTCCTGGCTACACGTTACGGCTAGTAGGGCCAGGGGCCAAACCACTGACTTGTAGGGAGAGGCCGTAATAAGAGAACAAACATCAGTCTACATCATCAGTGTGTTGGTGAGGCCAGATGGAGGGAGTTGGGCCCTCTGATTCCTTAACTGTCACACAGTATTTAGTGCTTATGCTGCACATTTGTCCCTCTACCATGTACATTGGAGTCACGCACTTTGAAGTTTGCATACACAATTACTGGGTAATGCCATACATGTCAAATCATGCAGTCATGTGGAAGGTTCACTCAAACATATTCATGTGAAGTCATACATTCAGAGAGAAAGAGAGAGAGAGAGAGAGAGAGAGTTGGAGAGAGAGAGAGAGAGAGAGAGTTGGAGAGAGAGAGAGTTGGAGAGAGAGAGAACGAGCCTGGAACTTGCGATCGTCTGAATGCACATTGGCTTACAGAGGCGTGAAATTAGGCAGAGCGACACCTGCCAATACACATTGCACTAAAGCGCTTTGGGTTCCACTCCTCTCCTCCTCCTCTCTTCAAGCTCTGCTCTCTCTCCTTATCTCGCCTTCTCTCTCTCCCTTTAACCTTCTCTCCCTCTCTTTCCCCATGTCCTACTATCTGACATCTCTTCATTACAACTCTCGTCAAGGCTCCATTAATGACTGATAGCTGCCCCGGCTCTGCCTGGCTCAGCCGGCCTGCATGTCATGCCAAAGGCCACAGGGAGGATGGCGCTCCACTTCTGAGGACCCACGCCTGCCTGCCTGGTGACAACCTTTATCAGCCCCTGCACTACTCTCTCGCCCCCTCACCCGTCCGCCCCCTCTGCCCCTGCAGGACTAAACCCCCCCAGTATGGACAGGCAGGCTCAGCGAGGGATTAGCAGGATGGGAGGAAAGCAACAACAACATGTCAACATTCATACAGGTGCTATGGAAACAGACTGTCTATTCTCTTCCCTTCCACACGGCAGTTGTATATGTTGACAATCTACCAACTGGCTTATGAGTATTAGACTGTTCCTATTAAACCTTTATCTTTGTTTGCCTGACTATCCATCTGGCATGGGCCTGCAGTTCTGGACTACTAATTGGGAGACAACCTTATGAATTAGCAGTGAATTGTGGAGACGCTAAAGTTGTCGATTCAGTCAGACGGATAGATAGATAGATAGATAGATAGAGATATAGAGAGATAGATAGATAGAAGCAGATGGACCCACAGATACACAGCAGGCAGCTGTAGAGACAGATTGCTATTGAGAAAGGCCGCCGTAGGCAGACCTGGCTTTCAAGAAAAAAACAGGCACACTGTGCCTGTGTGCACACTGCCCACAAAATGAGGTGGAAACTGAGCTGCACTTCTTAACCTCCTGCCATATTAGAAACACATATTTTTCTTAGATTACACAGACCCACAAAGAATTCAAAAACGAATCCAATTTTGAAAAACTCACATATCCATTGGGATAATTTTTTATTTTACTAGGCAGGTCAGTTAAGAACAAATTCTTATTTTCAATGACAGCCTAGGAACAATGGGTTAACTGCCTTTTTCAGGGGAAGAACAACCGATTTCTTTATTTACCTTGTCAGCTTGGGGATTTGATCTTGCAACCTTTTGGGTACTAGTCCAACACTCTAACCACTAGGCTACCTGCCACCCCAAATACCACAGTGTGCCATCACAGCAGCAAGATTTGTGACCTGTTAGTGAACTAGTGAAGAACAAACACCATTGTAAAACAACCCATATTTATGTTGATTTATTTTCCCTTTTGCACATCATTTAAACACTGCACAGAGCCATAATATGACATTTGAAATGTGTCTATTCCTTTGAAACTTGTGACTGTAATGTTTGCTGTTCATTTTGACTGTTTATTTCACTTTTGTTTATTATCTATTTCACTCACTTGTTTCCCATGACAATAAAGCCCTTTGAATCGAATTGACAGAGAGAAAGAGAGAGCGAGAGAGAAAGAGAGAGCCCGGGGAGCGAGCGAGAGAGCCCAGGGAGAGACGAGAGCCAAGGGAGAGAAAAAGGGACAGAGCGAGAGAGCCCAGGGAGAGAGAGAGCCCAGGGAGAGAGAGCCCAGGGAGAGAGAGAGAGCCCAGGGAGAGAGAGCCCAGGGAGAGAGAGAGCCCAGGGAGAGAGAGAGCCCAGGGAGAGAGAGCCCAGGGAGTGAGAGAGAGACCAGGGAGAGAGAGCCCAGGGAGAGAGAGCCCAGGGAGAGAGAGAGCCCAGGGAGAGAGAGAGCCCAGGGAGGGAGAGAGCCAAGGGAGAGAGAAAGAGACAGAGCGAGAGAGCCCAAGGAGAGAGAGAGCCCAGGGAGAGAGAGCCCAGGGAGAGAGAGAGAGCCCAGGGAGAGAGAGAGAGAGACCAGGGAGAGAGAGCCCAGGGAGAGAGAGCCCAGGGAGAGAGAGCCCAGTGAGAGAGAGCAAGCCAAGGGAGAGAGAGAGCCCAGGGAGAGAGAGAGAGAGCCCAGGGAGAGAGAGAGAGCCCAGGGAGAGAGAGCCCAGGGAGAGAGAGAGCCCAGGGAGAGAGAGAGCCCAGGGAGAGAGAGCCCAGGGAGTGAGAGAGAGACCAGGGAGAGAGAGCCCAGGGAGAGAGAGCCCAGGGAGAGAGAGAGCCCAGGGAGAGAGAGAGCCCAAGGAGGGAGAGAGCCAAGGGAGAGAGAAAGAGACAGAGCGAGAGAGCCCAAGGAGAGAGAGAGCCCAGGGAGAGAGAGCCCAGGGAGAGAGAGAGAGCCCAGGGAGAGAGAGAGAGAGACCAGGGAGAGAGAGCCCAGGGAGAGAGAGCCCAGGGAGAGAGAGAGCCCAGGGAGAGAGAGCCCAGGGAGAGAGAGAGAGCCCAGGGAGAGAGAGCCCAGGGAGAGAGAGCCCAGGGAGAGAGAGCCCAGGGAGAGAGAGAGAGGGCCCAGGGAGAGAGAGCCCAGGGAGAGAGAGAGCCCAGGGAGAGAGAGTCCAGGGAGAGAGAGAGCCCAGGGAGAGAGAGCCCAGGGAGAGAGAGAGAGCCCAGGGAGAGAGAGCCCAGGGAGAGAGAGCCCAGGGAGAGAGAGCCCAGGGAGAGAGAGCCCAGGGAGAGAGAGCCCAGGGAGAGAGAGCCCAGGGAGAGACAGAGCCCAGGGAGAGAGAGCCCAGGGAGAGAGCGAGAGCCCAGGGAGAGAGAGCCCAGGGAGAGATATTCCAGGGAGAGAGAGAGAGCCCAGGGAGAGAGAGCCCAGGGAGAGACAGAGCCCAGGGAGAGAGAGCCCAGGGAGAGACAGAGCCCAGGGAGAGAGAGCCCAGGGAGAGAGAGCCCAGGGAGAGAGAGAGAGCCCAGGGAGAGACAGAGCCCAGGGAGAGAGAGAGAGCCCAGGGAGAGAGAGTCCAGGGAGAGAGAGAGAGCCCAGGGAGAGAGAGAGAGCCCAGGGAGAGAGGGCCCAGGGAGAGAGATAAAACATGTTTCCCATGCCAATAAAGCCCCTTGAATTGAATTGAATTGATAGAGAGAGAGAGCCCATGGAAAGACAGAGATAGAGAGAGAGAGCCCAGGGAGAGACAGAGATAGAGAGAGAGAGCCCAGGGAGAGACAGAGAGAGAGAGAGAGAGCCCAGGGAGAGAGAGAGATAGAGAGAGAGAGCCCAGGGAGAAACAGAGATACCAACCAAGGAGGGCCTACAGCAGCACCTAGATCTTCTGCACAGATTCTGTCAGACCTGGGCCCTGACAGTAAATCTCAGTAAGACCAAAATAATGGTGTTCCAAAAAAGGTCCAGTCACCAGGACCACAAATTCTAACTCCATCTAGACACTGTTGCCCACTGCTGAGAGACAGACTGGCTCTGTTAGAAGTATGGGTTACTGAGCTGAAGGAGCAGCCCCCCAGCTACACTACCATCAGCCTGCTGAGAGACAGACTGTCTCTGTTAGAGCAGCCCCTCAGCTACACCACCTCCAGCCTGCTGAGAGACAGACTGGCTCTGTTAGAAGTATGGGTTACTGAGCTGAAGGAGCAGCCCCCCAGCTACACCACCACCAGCCCAGACACAGAGCTTCTACAGGACCAGATCAACCAATGCAGGACCCAGCTGAAGAACTCTATCTAGGAGCTGAGAGAGAACCTTACCACAGTGCTTGAGGAGGTAAAGGCCACCATGAGGAGAAACCTTACCACAGTGCTTGAGGAGGTGAAGGCCACCATGAGGAGAAACCTTACTACAGTGCTTGAGGAGGTAAAGGCCACCATGAGGAGAGAGCCTTACCGCAGTGCTTGAGGAGGTAAAGGCCACCATGAGGAGAAACCTTACCACAGTGCTTGAGGAGGTAAATGCCACCATGAGGAGAAACCTTACCACAGTGCTTGAGGAGGTAAATGCCACCATGAGGAGAGAGCCTTACCACAGCGCTTGAGGAGGTGAAGGCCACCATGAGGAGAGAGCCTTACCACAGCGCTTGAGGAGGTGAAGGCTACGATGAGGAGAGAGCCTTACCACAGCGCTTGAGGAGGTGAAGGCCACTATGAGGAGAGAGCCTTACTACAGCGCTTGAGGAGGTGAAGGCCACCATGAGGAGAGAGCCTTACCACAGCGCTTGAGGAGGTAAAGGCCACCATGAGGAGAGAGCCTTACTACAGCGCTTGAGGAGGTGAAGGCCACCATGAGGAGAGAGCCTTACCACAGCGCTTGAGGAGGTAAAGGCCACCATGAGGAGAGAGCCTTACTACAGCGCTAGAGGTGAAAGCCACCATGAGGAGAGAGCCTTACCACAGCGCTTGAGGAGGTAAAGGCCACCATGAGGAGAGAGCCTTACTACAGTGCTAGAGGTGAAGGCCACCATGAGGAGAGAGCCTTACCACAGCGCTTGAGGAGGTGAAGGCCACCATGAGGAGAGAGCCTTACTACAGTGCTTGAGGAGGTGAAGGCCACCATGAGGAGAGAGCCTTACCACAGCGCTTGAGGAGGTGAAGGCCACTATGAGGAGAGAGCCTTACTACAGCGCTTGAGGAGGTGAAGGCCACCATGAGGAGAGAGCCTTACCACAGCGCTTGAGGAGGTGAAGGCTACCATGAGGAGAGAGCCTTACCACAGCGCTTGAGGAGGTAAAGGCCACCATGAGGGGAGAGCCTTACTACAGCGCTTGAGGAGGTGAAGGCCACCATGAGGAGAGAGCCTTACCACAGGGCTTGAGGAGGTAAAGGCCACCATGAGGAGAGAGCCTTACTACAGTGCTAGAGGTGAAGGCCACCATGAGGAGAGAGCCTTACCACAGCGCTTGAGGAGGTGAAGGCCACCATGAGGAGAGAGCCTTACTACAGTGCTTGAGGAGGTGAAGGCCACCATGAGGAGAGAGCCTTACCACAGCGCTTGAGGAGGTGAAGGCCACTATGAGGAGAGAGCCTTACTACAGCGCTTGAGGAGGTGAAGGCCACCATGAGGAGAGAGCCTTACCACAGCGCTTGAGGAGGTGAAGGCTACCATGAGGAGAGAGCCTTACCACAGCGCTTGAGGAGGTAAAGGCCACCATGAGGAGAGAGCCTTACTACAGCGCTTGAGGAGGTGAAGGCCACCATGAGGAGAGAGCCTTACTACAGCGCTTGAGGAGGTGAAGGCCACCATGAGGAGAGAGCCTTACTACAGCGCTTGAGGAGGTGAAGGCCACCATGAGGAGAGAGCCTTACCACAGCGCTTGAGGAGGTGAAGGCCACCATGAGGAGAGAGCCTTACCACAGCGCTTGAGGAGGGGAAGGCCACCATGAGAAGAAACCTTACCACAGTGCTTGAGGAGGTAAAGGCCACCATGAGGAGAGAGCCTTACCACAGCGCTTGAGGAGGTAAAGGCCACCATGAGGAGAGAGCCTTACCACAGCGCTTGAGGAGGTGAAGGCCACCATGAGGAGAGAGCCTTACCACAGCGCTTGAGGAGGTGAAGGCCACCATGAGGAGAAACCTTACCACAGTGCTTGAGGAGGTGAAGGCCAACATGAGGAGAAACCTTACCACAGCGCTTGAGGAGGTAAAGGCCACCATGAGGAGAAACCTTACCACAGCGCTAGAGGTGAAGGCCACCATGAGGAGAGAGCCGTACCACAGCGCTTGAGGAGGTAAAGGCCACCATGAGGAGAGAGCCTTACTACAGCGCTAGAGGAGGTAAAGGCCACCATGAGGAGAGAGCCTTACTACAGCGCTAGAGGTGAAGGCCACCATGAGGAGAGAGCCTTACCACAGCGCTTGAGGAGGTGAAGGCCACCATGAGGAGAGAGCCGTACTACAGTGCTTGAGGAGGTGAAGGCCACCATGAGGAGAGAGCCTTACCACAGCGCTTGAGGAGGTGAAGGCCACTATGAGGAGAGAGCTGGTGCAGGTAAAGGAGGAAATGGAAAAGGAGTTATCTGTCATCAAGAGGGTGTTAGAGAACAGTCTGTAGAGACTCCCAGAGAGAAGCTGTAGCCCCTCACCACCCCTAACAACCCCACTGACCCATCTTTACCCACAACCCCCCCCCCCATACCGACAACACTTTACCCACACCCCCAGTCAACAAGGAGGCTCACATGGGGACACCTACTACAGAGAGAAGCTCTCTGGCCCCCCCTGACACACCCCCACACACCCCTCCATGTACACAGGCCCTGTGTACTCCAGCCCAAGACCGTAAACGCACTAATCTGGTGGCCATCCTCATTAACTCAAATGGAAATTCATCCAAGAAGATAAACTCAAGAAGATAAACTCAAGAAGATAAACTCAAGAAGATAAACTCAAGAAGATAAACTCCCCCAACACAAGGTGTGCAAAATATGGTGCCCAAAAACACAGGATGCACTCCACATCCACACTCCACATCCTGTCCCAGCCTGACTTTGGCACACCATGCCACATTATTATTCACACCGGCACCAACAACCTGTGAGAGGAGCAGGAGAGAGTAGGCAGCCTGGTCAACAGAGTAGCAGAGAGGGCCTCTGAGTGGTTCCCCAGTTCCCACATCACCATCTCCACTCTGCTGCCCCGCAAAGACTTCCATCCCGTACCATTCAGAAAGTCAAAGCTGACATCACCAGAGGGTGTGGCCTACTCCCAAACGTACACGTTGCTCACCACCCAACAATCACCCCAGAGCATCTGCACGACCACTCCCACCTGAGGAAGCAGACAGTAGGGATGTTTGCCAAGTCTCTAAAGGACGTGGCACTTGGTAGACAAACACCCCATGCCGCACTGGACAGAGGACCACCCAGAGACACCTACCAGACCACTGCACCAACAAGGAGCCCCAGTCTCCCTCAACGCCACACCAGACCCAGCGCACCCCACAGGCTCCACCCACCACCAGAGCATCACCACTTCCATCGGCTTAGCCAGACCGGACCGGGCCCAGCCTACTACCCCGCACCAGACCTCCACCCCTACCAGATCAGAGAGGAAGCCCCACGGCCCAGACCTGGCCCTCCTCCACTCCACAGGGCCCAACAACAGGACCAGCGCAGCTACGCAGAGGTCGTAAGAGGTCAGGTGAACCCTGTAGGATTGAGTGAGATTTAACAGCTCCTCCAATACCTCTGCACTAAACTGCACTAAACACACACGGACGCACACATACACACACACACACATACACACACACACACACACACACACACACACACACACATACACACTGTACTAGAATTTACTTGTTCAATGAATAGGAATATTATATATATAACAGAAAAAATGTTAGCTGTCATCATGTTTATCTCACTCTTAACAACTTATTAGTTAGTAGTTACTTGCAAAAATCACCACTGCACCACAGCAGAACCTGAGACAGAGCTGCATTTCCTGACAAAATGTCAAAAATATAAAACAATTAGAGAGTGTCATTTCCCCAAATTTGAAACCCTTATTCAAGGTTTCGAAGACCTCTCTGATGAGGGTAAGCTACCCGTCCTGTTGGGGGAGGACGCAGAGAGCTGTGGGTTGGCAGCGCACTTCATTGCTGCCTGCCATAAGTTGAGGGACAGTGTCTGACAGACCAATCAACGTACTCTACTGTATGCTTATTGTTATTGCTCAATGTGTGGTTATTTTGACCCTTGGTTATTGTTGTTACTGTTGTCCCATTGACAATTTTGATTCTTATTTGTTTTCATATTGTAAATATCCAAAAAAAGCTTTGGCAATATTTACGTTGTTACGTCATGCCAATAAAGCAAATTGAATTGAATTGAATTGAATAGAGACCACAGAGAGACATAGATAGAGCCCAGGAAGAGACAGAGAGAGAGCCCAGGAAGAGACAGAGAGAGAGCCCAGGGAGAGACAGAGAGAGAGCCCAGGAAGAGACAGAGAGATAGAGCCCAGGAAGAGACAGAGAGACAGAGCCCAAGAAGAGACAGAGATATAGAGCCCAGGGAGAGACACAGAGAGAGCCCAGGGAGAGACAGAGAGTTATAGCCCAGGGAGCGACAAAGAGAGCCCAGGGAGAGACAAAGGGATATAGCCCAGGGAGAGACAGAGAGATAGAGCCAAGAGAGAGACAGAGAGATAGAGCCAAGAGAGAGACAGAGAGATAGAGCCCAGGGAGAGAGAGAGACCAGGGAGATACAGAGAGATAGAGCCCAGGGAGAGAGAAAGAGATATAGCCCAGGGAGAGAGAGAGAGAGAGAGAGAGAGAGAGAGAGAGAGAGAGAGAGAGAAAGAGAAAACCCAGGGAGAGAGAGTCTTTTTTTTTAAACCTGTGTAAGTGTAATGTTTACAGTTCATTTCTGACTGCTTATTTCACTTTTGTTCATAATCTATTTCACTTGCTTTGGCAATGTAAACATGTTTCCCATGTCAATAAAGCCATTTGAATTGAATTGAGAGAGAGAGAGAGAGAGAGAGAGAGAGAGAGAGAGAGAGAGAGAGAGAGAGAGAGAGAGAGAGACCAGGGAGAAAGAGAGAGAGATAGTGAGTAGAGAGAGTCAAGCGATAGACAGAGAGTAAGAGAGAGAGAGATTGAGAAAGAGAGAGAGATAGAGCCCAGGGAGAGAGAGAGAGAGAGAGAGAGAGAGAGAGAGAGAGAGAGAGAGAGAGAGAGAGAGAGAGACAGAGAGAGAGAGAGAGAGACCAGGGAGAAAGAGCGCGAGAGAGAGGGAGAGAGCAAGAGAGAGAGAGAGAGAGAGAGATAGAGCCCCGGGAGAGAGAGAGAGAGAGATAGAGCACCGGGAGAGAGAGAGAGAGAGATAGAGCCCCGGGAGAGAGAGAGAGAGTGAGAGAGAGATAGAGAGAGATAGAGCCCCGGGAGAGAGAGAGAGAGTGAGAGAGAGAGAGAGAGAGAGAGAGAGAGAGAGAGAGAGAGAGAGAGAGAGAGAGATAGAGCCCCGGGAGAGAGAGAGAGAGAGAGATAGAGCCCCGGGAGAGAGAGAGAGTGTGAGAGAGAGAGAGAGAAAGAGAGAGAGAGAGAGATAGAGCCCCGGGAGAGAGAGAGAGAGAGAGAGAGAGAGAGAGAGAAAGAGCCCCGGGAGAGAGAGAGAGAGAGAGAGAGAGAGAGAGAGAGATAGAGAGAGAGAGAGAGAGAGATAGAGATAGAGAGGGAGAAAGCCTAGGGAGAGGGGAAGAGGAAAAAAATAACAGCCAGCGAGCAAAAAAGAAAGAAAGGAAAGAAAATGAGAAGTGACACTTTAATTCGGTGGGCCTCTTCTGGCTGAGTTATGATGAGATGTTTGTAAGCTGGCTTGTTCATGCGTCTCCTCTGGCCCTTTGCCTGGCTCCTTCCCTTCCCCCTCTCCCTCTCTCTCCATCCCTCCCTCCCTGCCTCTCACTGTGTTGAGGAGACCTGTGGCGCTAACCTAGCTTTATCTGCCTGGCGCAGCAGGGGACAGCACTCTGACACAGAACCCACTTTCATGTCCCCTACCTCCTACATCTTCCAACATGGCCTCCCTCCCTCCTTCCTCTCTGCTCCTCCGCTCACACACACAACATGGCTGCACGTCCTGCTGTCTGCTTTGATGGGGCTAAGCTGGCTGTCTGGCCCAGATCTCACTAATAATTCATTCTGATTATTTTCATCTCAGAAAGGCTTCGCTTAACCTTGGCCCACCTTGACAGTGGGGCACATGGGTCTGTAGGAGAGAGAGATGGAGATAGAGGGCGAGGGAGAGAGATGGGATAAGTACAGAGAGATACAGAGAGATACAAACAGAGATAGAGCTGCATAGGGCGAGTTACATAAAAAGAAAGAGAGATACAGAGATAGACAGAGAGATAAAGAGAGATACAGAGATAGACAGAAAGATACAGAGATAGACAGAGACATACAGAGAGATACAGAGATAGACAGATATAGACAGAGACATACAGAGAGATACAGAGAGATACAGAAATAGACAGAGAGATACAGAGAGATACAGAGATAGACAGAGATATACAGAGAGATACAGAGATAGACAGAAGATACAGAGAAATACAGAGATAGACAGAGAGATACAGAGACATACAGAGATAGACAGAGACATACAGAGAGATACAGAGACATACATAGATAGACAGAGAGATACAAAGATAGACAGGGACATACAGAGATAGACAGAGAGATACAGAGATAGACAGGGACATACAGAGATAGACAGAGAAATACAGAGATAGACAGACATACAGAGATAGACAGAGAGATACAGAGATAGACAGAGACATACAGAGATAGACAGAGATATACAGATATACAGAGACATACAGAGAGATACAGAGAGATACAGAGACATACAGAGAGATACAGAGACATACAGAGATAGACAGATACATAAAGAGATAGACAGAGACATACAGAGAGATACAGAGATAGACAGAGATAGACAGAGACATACAGAGAGATACAGAGAGATACAGAAATAGACAGAGAGATACAGAGATAGACAGAGATATACAGAGAGATACAGAGATAGACAGAAGATACAGAGAAATACAGAGATAGACAGAGAGATACAGAGACATACAGAGATAGACAGAGACATACAGAGAGATACAGAGACATACAGAGATAGACAGAGAGATACAAAGATAGACAGGGACATACATAGATAGACAGAGAGATACAGAGATAGACAGGGACATACAGAGATATACAGAGAAATACAGAGATAGACAGACATACAGAGATAGACAGAGAGATACAGAGATAGACAGAGACATACAGAGATAGACAGAGATATACAGATATACAGAGACATACAGAGAGATACAGAGAGATACAGAGACATACAGAGAGATACAGAGACATACAGAGATAGACAGATACATACAGAGAGATACAGAGATAGACAGAGATACAGAGACATACAGAGATAGATACAGAGATACAAAGAGATACAGAGAGAAGGAGAGAGATACAGAGAGAAGGAGAGATAGATACAGAGAGAAGGAGAGATAGATACAGAGAGGAGAGATAGACACAGAGATAAGGAGAGATAGATACAGAGAGAATGAAAGATAGATACAGAGACAGACAGAGAGTGTGGCTCAGATCTTGTGTGGCTCAGATCTCTAATTGAAGACGGGAGCCTGACTGGTCTATTTGATTTCATCTGTGGGCTCTACTAGCATGAGGAGCAGCAAGGGCAACGGAGCTGGACATGCAGAATGAAATAGAATCTGTGAGACAATCTCCAAAAAACACCCAGACGAGCAGCGAGAGAGAGAGAGAGAGAGAGAGAGAGAGAGAGAGAGAGGAGAGAGAGAGAGAGAGAGAGAGAGAGAGAGAGAGAGAAGAGAGAGGGGAGAGAGAAAGAGAGAGGAGAGAGAGGGGAGAGAGAGAGGAGAGAGAAAGAGAGGGGGAGAGAGAGAGGAGAGAGAGAGAGAGAGAGAGAGGGAGAAAGAGAGAGAGAGAGAGAGAGAGAGAGAGGAGAGAGGAGAGAGAAAGAGAAAGGAGAGAGGAGAGAGAGAGACGAGAGAGAGAGAGAGAGAGAGAGAGGAGAGAGAGAGTAAGATAAATGAGAGGATAGAGAGAGGAGAGTGAGAGAGGAGATAGAGAGCGAGGAGAGTGAAAGAGAGCGGAGATAGAAAGAGAAAGTAGAGAGGAGAGAGAGAGAGAGAGAGGAGAGGGGAGAGAGAGAGAGAGAGGAGAGAAATAATGAGAGAGAGAGAGGGGGGGGGAGAGAGAGAGAGGAGAGAGAGAGCGAGAGAGAGGAGAGAGAGAGGGGGGAGAGAGAGAGAGAGGAGCAAGGACAGAGAAAGAGAAAGGAGAGAGGAGAGAGAGAGAAGGAGAGAGACACAAACACACCCCACAGAGCCCCAGGACAGCAGCACAATTAGACCCAATCAAATCACGAGAAAACAAAAAGATAATTACTTGACACATTGGAAAGAATTAACAAAAAAACAGACCAAACTAGAACGCTATTTGGCCCTAAACATAGAGTACACAGTGTGACTGACCCAAACTTAAGGAAAGCTTTGACTATGTACAGACTCAGTGAGCATAGCCTTGCTATTGAGAAAGGCCGCCGTAGGCAGACATGGCTCT
The DNA here is from genome assembly GCF_045791955.1 of Oncorhynchus clarkii lewisi. Taxonomy (NCBI): domain Eukaryota; kingdom Metazoa; phylum Chordata; class Actinopteri; order Salmoniformes; family Salmonidae; genus Oncorhynchus; species Oncorhynchus clarkii. The sequence goes on along the minus strand of NC_092155.1, from coordinate 60,017,882 downwards.
CAAGAGAAGACAGGCTATGTGCTCACTGCCCACAAAATGAAGTGGAAACTGAGCTGCACTTCCTAACCTCCTGTCCAATGTATGACCATATTAGAGACACATATTTCCCTCAGATTACACAGATCAACAAAGAATTTGAAAACAAACCCAATTTTGAAAAACTCCCATATCTACTGGGTGAAATTCCACAGTGTGCCATCACAGCAGCAAGATTTGTGACCTGTTGCCACGAGAAAAGGGCAACCAGTGAAGAACAAACACCATTGTAAATACAACCCATATTTATGCTTATTTATTTTCCCTTGTGTACCCTTAACCATTTGTACATTGTTACAACACTGTATATATACATAATATGACATTTGTAATGTCTTTATTGTTTTGAAACTTTTGTGTGTGTAATGTTTACTGTTCATTTTGATTGTTTATTTCACTTTTGTATATTATCTACCTCACTTGCTTTTGCAATGTTAACACATGTTTCCCATGCCAATAAAGCCCCTTGAATTGAATTTAATTTAATTGAGAGGGAGAGAGAGAGAGAGAGAGGGAGAGGAGAGAACGAGAGGAGAGAGAGGAGAGAGAATGAGAAAGGAGAGGAGAGAGAGGAGAGATGAGAGAGAGAGGAGAGAGAGAGAGAGAGAGAGAGGAGAGAGAGAGATAGGAGAGAGAGAGAGGAGAGAGAGAGAGAGAGAGAGAAAGAGAAAGGAGAGAGGAGAGAGAGGAGAGAGAGAGAGAAAGAGAAAGGAGAGAGGAGAGAGGGGAGAGAGGAGAGAGGGGAGAGGGAGAGGCGAGAGGAGAGAGGCGAGAGGAGAGAGGAGAGAGGGGAGAGAGGAGAGAGGGGAGAGAGGATAGAGGAGAGAGGAGAGAGAAAGGAGAGAGGAGAGAGAGGAGAGAGAGGAGAGAGGGGAGAGAGGAGAGAGGGGAGAGAGGAGAGAGGGGAGAAAGGAGAGAGAGGAGAGAGGGGAGAGAGGAGAGAGAGGAGAGAGAGGAGAGAGGGGAGAGAGGAGAGAGGGGAGAGGGGAGAGAGGAGAGAGGGGAGAGAGAGGTGAGTGAGAGAGAAAGAGAAAGGAGAGAGGAGAGAGAAAGAGAAAGGAGAGAGGAGAGAGGAGAGAGAAAGAGAAAGGAGAGAGGGGAGAGGAGAGAGGAGAGAGAGGAGAGAGGAGAGAGAAAGAGAAAGGAGAGAGGGGAGAGGAGAGAGGAGAGAGGAGAGAGAAAGAGAAAGGAGAGAGGAGAGAGGGGAGAGGAGAGAGAGGAGAGTGAGAGACAATGGACAGGTCTCTGGAGATTCTAATATATAGCATCATTTCCATTTCTCAACTGCAACTACACTACTCCTTTTCCAACCCTCCGTTCTCACATCCAGTCAGTCGATGGTAAAGGCACTTCTGTCCTTCAGCGCTAAATCGACATTCCAGATGATCTAATGTGGTCCTTTTCAGCATTACTTCCCCAAATCTGGACATTTATTTGTGACTGAATGTGTTTCCTGTCCTCAAGGTTACTAATAGTAATGGATGGGAAGTACTGTAATGCTGGTGTTAATGCGTTTCTGCGTTTGTCAGTTCTGTTTCCTCTATCTGGGTGGAGTGGTTAGCGGTTCAACGCCACGGAGTGATTTATACGGCACCCACACCATTAATCCTGCAGCCATGCAAGGCTCTGCTGAGTAATTGATCTGCCTGCTACTGTAACCAAATCCGTCAAAACAACGACACCTTCTTCCTCCACCCGACCCCTGCCCAGACTCCCCAGCCTCTCTACAGGACTGTAACTGGGAGAAAACAACGACACCTTCTTCCTCCACCCGACCCCTGCCCAGACTCCCCAGCCTCTCTACAGGACTGTAACTGGGAGAAAACAACGACACCTTCTTCCTCCACCCGACCCCCGCCCAGACTCCCCAGCCTCTCTACAGGACTGTAACTGGGAGAAAACAACGACACATTCTTCCTCCACCCGACCCCCTGCCCAGACTCCCCAGCCTCTCTACAGGACTGTAACTGGGAGAAAACAACGTCACTTCAGACTTTCTCAGAAGTTTGGCTCCTAAAAAGAAAGGAGTGTGAGTGATGTTTGATTTGTGTGTGTGACACCAGCGGTCGCCACCAGAGGGAGTATCCCCCCACACTGTGACTGAGACTACAAAGACACTACTCAGCTGCCTACATAAACCTCTATGCTCGGGTCGGGCAGAGCAGACAGGGAGCTAGCATGTCCAGTGACAAACCTTGGCAGCCCCATATTCTCCCAGACAACTGAGCCCGACTAGGATAGTATTTGGGGTACGTCCCAAGTGCCATCCTATTTCCTATAGCGCACTCATTTAGTCCAGAGTCCATTAAGTGGAGAGAGGGGAGAGAGGATAGAGGAGAGAGGAGAGAGAAAGGAGAGAGGGGAGAGAGGAGATAGGCAATAGGGTGCCGTTTGGGATGCAGATTAGGAGTGACCCCTTTTGTGTCTAGAGACAGTAAACCACTAAAACCCATGCTGCTGTGTTGGAGTTGGAGGTTAAGAATGACCCCTAATTTATGTTCTCCCAGCCTGGCTTGTTGACCTGTCTCTGCATACTGCATTTAAAGTAATAAGTATCTGCTTGAACACCCCGGTGCCATAAATCAGAGGGAAAAGGACCTGTCATCTTTGTAAACAATGCATGGGCCCAGTTATCATTAAAAACAAAGGAGGACTGGGAGAGAGAGTCCACGCATACTGATGAGGAGAGGACCGATCACACTCCTGGCTGGCTCTTTGAGCCTTCACACAAACATAACACTACACTTCTCTGTTGGCTTTCTGACTCATGAAAATGAAACAGGAAGGTTGCGCCACTATCCTCTAAGGTAACTGCAGTCAGTTACTGGAGTGTTTCCATGCAAGGCTGAGCCTCATATCTCCATAGCAGGTCCCTTTCGGGTACAAAACGAGTAGCAGACGTTCCAAGTGGCACCTCCCTCCCTCCCCCCCTCCCTCCCTACCTCCCTCTCTCCCTCAATTCCCTCACTCCCTCGCTGTTGTTGAAATCACAGGAGGTTGGTGGCAACTTAATTGGGGAGGACGGGCTCCTGGTAATGGAAGGAACGGAATAGTGGAATGGTATCAAATGATCCCCATTCCATTCCCTCCCTTCCAGGCATTACTTTGAGCAGTCCTCCCCTCAGCAGCCTCCTGTGGTTGAAATACTATAAAAGACGGAGATAATGGAAATAGAATGAGAGATGTCTAATCTTGCTCTGCTGGAAGATTTGGCACAAGCTGCATTTTGCAGAGAGTGTGATTTTAGAGACAGGTGGGACCTTTTTTGCAGAAAGTACAGACATAGTTTCCCAAAACCAATCGTATAGGATTTCTGCGAGGATTTAAGACCTACTTTAAGCAAACACATGCCATTCTGTTGCACATCCGGTTTCTGGCAACGGGCACTTTCAGCGGGAGCTTCAATAATCCATCCATCCTCAACAGCTCCCTCCTGTAGGCGTATAGGCCAACATTACTGTTCTGCAGAATGAACGAGTCCTGTGTTCCACCTGGCCATCACATTCAGCATCGTCTCTTGCGTATCACATAACCTATCACTTGCACATACAGAGTGGAAGCCTTTTCTGTTTCACATAAATTCAATCGTTTTGGGATGGTGGTTTTAAGGCGATGTGGGGGCCATCTATTGGTCCGTTCCTATGTGGGTACCCATTGATGGCATCATGGCAAAGAAACCCATCTTCACTTCAACCTGTTGTGTGGTGGTGTATGGACATGGTATGTGTTACTGTTTGTTTCTCTGATGATTGCATCCAAAACGTTGGCTCATTGAGGGCTTTGAGATGCCGATTGTCAAGCTCCCGCTGAGAAAAGTGCCGTTGCCAAAAACCCAAGGGTGGATAGCACTTGAATGGCATGTGTTTGCTTTTTTAAAGTAGGTCTTAAATCCTTGCAAAAATCCTATACGATTGGTTTCGGGAAACGATATCTGATGAGCCAATCTGTACTTTCTGCAGAAAAGGTCCCACCTGTCTCTAAAAAACACGCACTCTGAGAAATGCAGCGTGGGCCAAATCTTCAAACAGAGCAAGATCAGACATCTCTCATTCTATTTCCATTATCTCATCTTTTATAGTATTTACACAATGGTTTCACTTTCACACGTGCCTCTAATTTAACCAATGATTGGACTTTATATAGATTATTATCCTAACAAATGCACTGATGTGGTCAAATTACATTGCAGGTCAAAGATACGTTGCATGAATTCACAATGGAAATACAAGGAAACCTAAAAATGATTGGCAGTTCCCTTATTCCACCACTTGGCACTGTGCATATGCATGGTCATGGCTGTGTGTAAATGTACGCACCCTCTCAAACAACGTTCATATTGATAAATCTCACACTTTGCGTGTAAATGATCCCACGGATGGTTTATGCACAGATTTGTGCCTGTGCATGATTGATAAATGGGGCCCCAGGAGAAGTGAGTGAGTTCCTCTAACTAACTATCCTTTAGAACAATTAGATCCCATCATTAGCTCCTTGAAAGCTGAGTCTCCATCCCTAAGTGGTACTTGACGAGAACACATCTGGTTCTACCTGTAAAGAGGCCTCCAGCCCTACTCTACTATAATGGGGCTTTGGTGGCTGGTTGAGGTCTAAGAAGTGCTGCCACTGCATTTTAGCGTAGGGAGAAGTTACAGGGGGCTACATAGCTGGAAAAGAAAGTGTCTGAGTTGACAAGGAAGAAAGTATGCAAACGAGACGTCTATACCTCTCTATATATACAGTCCTCCTCTCCTCCTGTATCAGCCTAATGCTATGTGTTATCTGTCAGGAGAGAGCAAGGGAAGCCACTCCAGCCTACATACAAACACACACAGACACACACACACAGGACAAAACCCATCTTAATTAGCGCTCCTCTCCATCTGATAAATAACGGTGGGACAGGGACCCTGTCTGGTGGGTCTGTCTGTGTCTGCCTACAGATAAGACACGCTGTGTGTCTGTCTCTGTCACAGGCGTAGGAAGGGAGAGTTGATCTGTGTGTGTCACCTTCTGTCTGTGGCTGCCATCCTTCACACACACTGTGACAGAGGGGACCGCCACCGCCACGCTGCTTCCCTCCATGAGCCGTGTCAGGGCTGACACATTCCAGCGGCTCCCCCACCCCCCTGGTGTGGCCCTCTGGGCCCTTGAAGGCCCCTGTAACCCTGCCCTATCTCATTATGTGGACGACTTCTCTGGGAGCTCTGTGTTGTGCACAGAGCTGTCTCTCTCTCTGACTGTCAGTGGGGAGAATGCCACACTGTGGGGTCCTGGGACCATGCCACTCTCTAGTGTGTGTGTGGTCTGCATGTCTGGCTGTCAGTCAGTCAGGTTGTCTGTCTACTAGCGCCCTGTCCCTGTTGAATTCTCCTCACACAGTCTGAAGACACAGGTGGGAGGCTTATTAGACAGCGCAGGATGTCAAACCTAATGCCTGACTCAAATGTCACAGTTTTTTAATGACCAGCCCCAACAACAACACAATGCTTCCTTCTATTTGTATTCATCTATTATATTTGTGCCATTCACCACGCACGGTAAAATATCACTGAATGTGGACATTTACAGAGGAAGTTTGACAATGCGGGAGTATGATGTTCAAATGACACCCTACTTCCTATATAGTGCTTTACTTTGACCAAAGTCCATAGGACTCTGGTCAAAAGCAGTGCACTATGTAGGGAATAGGGTGCCATTTGCGACACACACTGAGAGTGTGAGGAAGGGTTGTTACCACCATCCAGGCAGGCTGTGGATGATTCACATTAATAAAATGCTGTGCAGAGGCCTGCATGCAGAATGACAAATAGAACAGAACAATCAGCATCTTGAAACAGCTTAAATGACAGTTAATACATTTACTGGCAAACACACAAACTGACAGTGGAAGTGAATACCATATCTCTGATTGCTATAACTTGCATGAGCAATGACAGCATGGTGTAGATTGGAGGGGAGATTGAATTTCATGTTCTTTCAGATGGAGTTTGAAATGTGAAATGTGTTTTGTGGTACTGTACAGACTCCCCCCTCCCTGTCTAACACCCCTCTCAGTAGGAGGCTGAAGCAGTATGTTAACTAATGTAGACCACTGCACCAGACAGTGCCTCAGCTCACTGTCCACTGTAGAGAAATCTCATGGCATTTGGGAATCCCTTGTTATTATTTTCCTTTGCTGTAAAAACCCACCTAGTGGGGAGAAATGTCCTCAATAATACCAATGTTTGCTACTGACGTGCTAGCCATCTCATTATGGTTTATAAGGAGAGGTAACAGAGGGCATGGTGTGTACGGAGTGTGTGTGTGTGTGTGTGTGTGTGTGTGTGTGTGTGTGTGTGTGTGTGTCAACTGGGCGTGTGTGTGTGTGTGTGTGTGTGTGTGTGTGTGTGTGTGTGTGTGTGTGTGTGTGTGTGTGTGTGTGTGTGTGTGTGTGTGTGTGTGTGTGTGTGTGTGTGTGTGTGTGTGTCAACTGGGCGTGTGTGTGTGTGCGTGTGTGTGTGTGCGTGTGTGTACGGCGTGTGTGTGCGTGTGTGTACGGCGTGTGTGTGTGTGTCAACTGGGTGTGTGTGTGTTTTCATGCATGTGAAAGATAAGGTGAGTAGTAATGAGTGATAATGAGAGAGAGAATAAAGAGAGATCAGTACGTTAATAAGTGTGAGATGTGCTGAGGTAACTCTCTCTCTCTCTCTGTGTTTGTTCTGTAATAGTGTGTCGCCTTCCTGCCACAGCGCTCCGCCACCTCAGGTGGGTGATTAGTACTAATTATATAATTACACTAAATGTGATAATAAACCGCATAGAGGAAATCAGCTCCATCATCACCATCCTATTAAGGCAAACAACTCTAACACACACAATCACAAAGCCTACACCTACAGTTGAAGTTGAAAGTTTACATACACTTAGGTTGGAGTCATTAAAACACTTTTTTCAAACACTCCACAAATTTCTTGTTAACAAACTATAGTTTTGGCAAGTCGTTTAGGACATCTACTTTGTACATGACATAAGTCATTTTTCAAACAATTGTTCACAGACAGATTATTTCACTTAAAATGCACAATTCCAGTGGGTCAGAAGTTTACATACACTAAGTTGACTGTGCCTTTAAACAGCTTGGAAAATTCCAGAAAGTTATGTCATGGCTTTAGAAGCTTGTGATAGACTAATTGACATAATTTGGGTTAATTGGAGGTGTACCTGTGGATGTATTTCAAGGCAAACCTTCAAACTCTTCAAAATCAGCCAAGACCTCAGAAAAAAAATTGTAGACCTCCACAAGTCTGGTTCATCCTCGGGAGCAATTTCCAAACTCCTGAAGGTACCATGTTAATCTGTACAAATAATGGTACGCAAGTATAAACACCATGGGACCACGCAGCCATCATATACCACCCAGGAAGGAGACACATTCTGTCTCCTAGAGATGAATGTACTTTGGTTCGAAAAGTGCAAATCAATCCCAGAACAACAGCAAAGGACCTTGTGAAGATGCTGGAGGAAACAGATACAAAAGTATCTATATCCACAGTAAAACTAGTCCTATTGTCACGACTTCTGCCGAAGTCGGCCCTGCTCCTTGTTCGGGCGGCGTTCGGCGGTCGACGTCACCGGCTTTCTAGTCACCACCGATCCATGTTTCATTTTCGTTTTGTTTTGTCTTTATCATACACACCTGGTTTCTATTCCATTAATTATGTTCCTTATTTAACACTCTGGCTTCCCTCTCTGTTTGGTGCGTTATTGTTTGTCATGTGGGTTCGTGTTTTTTGTGCTCTGGATTACTGTGTTTTTCCTTGTTGGAACATTACTTATATTTTGAGTAAATTTCGGACTATTACTCATATCTGTGTCCTACAGAACTGAAAAAGCGTGTGCCAGCAAGGAGGCCTACAAACCTGAGTCAGTTGCACCAGCTCTGTCAGGAGGAATGGGTCAAAATTCACCCAACTTATTGTGGGAAGCTTGTGGAAGGCTACCAGAAACGTTTGACCCCAGTTAAACAATTTAAAGGCAATGCTACCAAATACTAATTGAATGTATGTAAACTTCTGACCTACTGGGAATGTGATGACAGAAATAAAAACTGAAATAAATCGTTCTCTCTACTGTTATTCAGACATTTCACATTCTTAAAATAAAGTGGTGATCCTAACTGACCTAAGAAGGGGAATTTTTACTAGGATTAAATGTCAGGAATTGTGAAAAACTTTCGACTTCAACTGTACATGCATACACACACGTACGTCATGATTCACCCAATACCAAAAATACAGGAACACACACACATGCCCTCTAAGCACACCTGTGAGTAAAAAGCGATTTGCTCCCTGACACACAGTAACGGCCAATAAAACAAGTGCTGACTCGCTCCCAAAGCCAGCCGAGGGGAGCGGAGGGACAAATGAACACAAACTCTCTGTAAAAGCCTGCTCCTCTGAGGATTCTCCGATGTTAGAGCCAAACGCTCCATCCTGGCTGCGTGGGAAAACACTATCCCATCACACACACGCTCAGTCCACTCAGAGAGGAGAGAATAGTTCATCTCATTTATACATTCTGGCAGGGGAGGAGAGGGTGCTGGAGACATGGTATGTAGGAAAAGAAAGGATGAGGACTGTGTGAGCAGCATGGGGTGGAAGCAGGGGATAATTAGTGTTAATAAAGTCTAATGGAATTCAGCCTCACCACGTCAGGTGTGAGATGATCTGATTACTGCCCAGACGGAGACAGAGAAGAACGAACGGGGGAAATTGGGAAGTGATCCGTTAATCCTTCCAGACCCTTTGTCTCCCAGTGTGTGTGGGTTTGAGCGGGAAGGAGAAGTATTATTGGACAGTATAAGTTAGTTTCAGTCTATGATGAGACTGTCTCTAAAGTGGATGGGTGCTTTCTATCTCCCTCTATCACTCTCTCTCTCTCTCTCTCTCTCTCTCTCTCTATACATTATGTCATATACATCATACAAGTACAAATTATGTACAACTTCATATATTATGTAGCTGGGTAGTTGCCATATGGCCAAAACAATTTCCATTTAAATTAAAGTTTTAAAAAAACTATAGTTACAATAAACTATGTCTAATCAACTCAAAATTGTATATGGCCAGCTTTAATTTTGAGCTTATATCCAATTGAATGAACCATTTAAATACATTAGTGCCTTGAAGTTGTCCTCTGGTGTGACATTACAATGAATGGTAATACAGTAGAAAGGTTTAACGATCCCCAATTATTTGTTGCTCATTAAATCAGTAATCATATTCTGGAATTTCAAATGAAAAACATAATTTCCTTCTATAATGATGATAACCAAGATTCACAGTAATTTCACTAAATTTCACTAGATAAAAAGCAATTATTTACACTACACAACAGGCAGTTCTATTTGTATGTTAAAACATACCATGCTTCTCAACATCAGATCTAAACATCAGTAATGGAACCTCATTAAAGGATTTGAACTGTACTCATTCCAATAACAGGGCCCCAAAAGAAACCTATATTGATATTTTTCGTCACTACCTTCCCAAATCTGCAGTGGATAATTTGAGTGCCTGCTGCCTTCCTTGGATGTGGTAGCCGTTTCTCAGGCTCCCTCTCCGAAATCGAACCCCGATTCCTCGTTATTCATGGTCACCATGATAGGCACGGAAACTACCATCGGAAGTTGATAGGCAGACATTCAAATGAGATACCAGTGCCACGAAGGGTCACCAAAAGGGTATGGAGCACCCGAAAGCACGCTGTATGGGTTTTGGGTCTGATAAATGTACGTGTCCCTGAAGGTCAGCACTTGTTGGCATACCTTAGCAATAGAATTGCGACAGTTATAAAGTAACATTGGAGCAATCAATGGAACCATAACTGATATCATGAGCCATTCACAGTTTCACTGTGACCGTGTGTACTCATACTTGAATGGCTTAATCTTTGGGACAAGAACATGGCAGGATCAACCAGGTAGAGCAGGGGGGGAACAGTCTCCAAAAGAGGCACGGCTGATAGTTGCCCTCCCAGGGTGGATCACTTATGCCAATCGGTCAGGAGGAGAGAAACTGGAGTGAGACCGAGGGGATGGATAGTCCAATGCAGGGAGTGAGAACCAGGAATGGGAGCACCACAGCCCCCATTACCTGCCTGTAACATCACTAGGGCCAGGTAAAATGACTAGATCCTCCCCAGAGCATAGAGACAGACCAAGAGGTCGGCAGAGAGTGAGAAACCAGGCATGGGAGAATGAAAACAGAAACTTACACTCAGAACCACTTCAAATGATCAAAACTGCAGCAGGATACAAAAAGGTCTAATGCAAATAAGTGTAATCATCAGAGAGGTTTATTACTGGGTTATGTCCCCCGGAGTGACAGCTATTTCCTCTGGTGTGACACCATCTTAATGTAACACCAAGGGAGAAAAGCTGTCACACCGTTGGAAATCTCAGGCTGTATGGTCCATTTTGGGCCTTATTGTTAGCAGTACACCTTCCACATGATTTCACCACAACATGTTTTCATTGCTTTTTATACTTCAATAGTCCAAAAAATATATTATTTTCATTTATACGTTCAAAAGGCATCACACCAAAGGACAAAAAAAGGGGCCCCTGTTATGGAAGTGCGAGTGCAATATTTAGATGTTTCTATAAAGCTTACAATCTGTTCAGACCATGTGCCCCAGCCATGTCGTCTGTACTTCCTCATTGTAAGAGAACCCTCCCTCAGCGGAGTGGTGCCTAAATGCTGGCTTGTTGTTTAATCACAGAATTGCGTCACACCAAGTGAACATTGCTTTTAGGGACAACATGTAATCAATCGGAACTATATAGAAATATCATGAATAGACTTAAGAACTATTGTTTCTTGAAATATAGTTCTGTGTTAAAACTAAAAGAGTAGGTGAAGAGAATTGTATTCATTTTTTAATTACCTGGGACAGTCACACCTTTGGACAATTGTCATGTTTGTTACATTTCTTTCAGAACAAATTATAAACTGCATGAATTTACTCATGATCCAAGTAAAAAAAATAAAGCTATATTATATTACAATTATAGACCATTGAAGTTATATTATTGTTTGCCAACGTGGACAAGAAAAAAGGAGCGTCACATCAACTATAGAGCGTCACATAGGTCTGAACATATGTTGACGTGTGCACTGTCTACGACCAAATGTCATAACTATTATAATGTAGTTATGATGCTCTGTGTTTGTGATTGGCTAGACGTACTGTTCCTGAGTATACGGACTATGTAACTGTGCTAATTTGTGTAAGTGTGAGTGTGTGTGTCTGTTGATGTGTAATTACGAGTGGCTGTAGGCGACACTCTACAGTGTGTGTATGTGTGTGTCTGTTGATGTGTAATTATGGTCACTAATGGAGTGCATGTGTCGGAGGGTGTGTTCCTAACTGTCACTCTCTGTCCCACGCCCCCACCCCCCGTCTTTGGCACTGGCATCCCTGACTCACTTCACAGCCAGTCCAACATGCTCCGATCTGTGTGTGTGCGTCGGCGTGAACTTTTCAACCCCCTCCTCTCCCCAGGCCTGCTATTGACTGCTGATATTGGCTGAATATCCTAGTTTGGCTGCGACAGGAGAGAGAAGCAAGTGTGTGTGTGTGTGTGTGTGTGTGTGTGTGTGTGTGTGTGTGTGTGTGTGTGTGTGTGTGTGTGTGTGTGTGTGTGTGTGTGTACCTGTGTTGGTGACACAGCAGCAGATTATGGGGCATGACATAGAGAGAGAATACATGCCCAGTTCTGCCTGCTTCGAAAAGTCCCTTCTCATCTGAGAGAGCCTATCTAGCGTGTCCCATCCTATCCTGTGACATCTCCTCTTCTCATTTGGCTCTGCTCTGTGTGTTCCTCTGAGGAGGCCGTGTGTGTGGAGGGCTCAGAGCAGAGAGCTCAGTTTGCGTCACAAATGGAAACCTATTCCCTATTTAGTGCACTGCTTTTTTGGGGCCCTGATCAAAAGTAGTGCACTATGTAGGGAACTTAGTGCCATATGGGACATAGTCTCTGCCCTCTCTGACTGAGGGTATGTCTAGCTTCTGAGAGAGGGAGAGGAGAGGGACAGGGAGAGGAGAGGGACAGGAGAGGGAGAAGAGGGAGAGAAAAATAATAGGGAGAGGGAGAGCGGGAGGAGAGGGACAGGGAGCTGAGCGGGAAAGGAGAGGGAGGAGAGGGAGAGGAGAGGAGAGGAGAGGAAGAGGGAGAGGAGAAGAATAGGGAGAGGGAGAGCGGGAGGAGAGGGACAGGGAGCTGAGAGGGAAAGGAGAGGGAGGAGAGGGAGAGGAGAGGAGAGGAAGAGGGAGAGGAGAAGAATAGGGAGAGGGAGAGCGGGAGGGAGAGGTGAGGGACAGGAGAGGGAGAAGAGGGAGAGGTGAAGAATAGGGAGAGGGAGAGTGGGAGGAGAGGGACAGGGAGCTGAGAGGGAAAGGAAAGGGAGAGGAGAGGAAGAGGGAGAGGAGAAGAATAGGGAGAGGGAGAGCGGGAGGAGAGGGACAGGGAGCTGAGCGGGAAAGGAGAGGGAGGAGAAGGAGAGGAGAGGAAGAGGGAGAGGAGAAGAATAGGGAGAGGGAGAGCGGGAGGAGAGAGACAGGGAACTGAGAGGGAAAGGAGAGGGAGGAGAGGGAGAGGAGAGGGAAAGGAGAGGGAGGAGAGGGAGAGGAGCAGGGTTCATTATACCGGGTGAAGATACCTTGCTCAGCCTGTCTGCTGCTATCTCTCCCCAACACCTGCTCCAGCTCCAGATGAGATCAGCAGAGTGGGGCAGAGGTGGGCACAGGGAAGCCTGCTGCTGGAGAGCCAGGCACGTAAAGGGGAGATGGAGGGAGAGGGATGGAGGGAGGAGGTTTGAGCTTAGTAGAGGAACAGGCTGTGCAGGGAAGATATCAACCCAGGTTTGAACCCGCCCCAAGACAGTTGTAATCCTGCCACGTCGTTAGAGTATCGCGAGGTTTGTTTTTATATGTAGTGGCGTGATCGCTCTGGGTAGATGAGATTAGACTTTTAAGATGGAAGAAGTTGCCAAATGTTCAAGTGACAAGAAGAATGCATAATATTTACAGTGTCACACTTTCAGAGGACAAACCATCTATCTTGATAGTAGACTACACACGTCACACAAGGTCTGACAACAGGCTGATGCCTGCGGCAGGCCAGGCCCAGGGTTTTGTGTGTTTTTACACAGTATTGCCACTGGAGTACTGGAGAGTATATTTGAAGTGTATTAGAGCCACGGTAAGTCAGTTCTTACCGCTGCTATAAAGCCAGTTAGGGCTCTCACTGGCCAGCAATTACACAGTTAACAAAACTAAATGGCCAGGCCAGATGCCACTGTGCCCACTAGCAGCTCTCCAGCTACCCATCCTAACCACTGTGTAAAGGAATTCACACATTAACACAGAAAACAAACGAGAAGGCTGAAAACATGGAGGTGTTTTGATATTTTATTTCATATCTGACCTCCACTGACTGGCCCACATGATATTGCCAGAACAGGTAGCTGGTGTTAGAGCTGTGTGTTGCTATACTGCCACAGATCAGACAACAGAAGTGGATGAGATTATGAGATTTGAGGCCATAACAAGTGACCGAGTCTCCCTCCCTGCCACTGTAGGGGCCAGCTCCAGGCTCCAGGCTCCAGGCTCCAGGCTCCAGGCTCCAGGCTCCAGACTCCAGGCTCCAGGCTCCCAGACCCTTTATTTCGCTCCTCTTATTTATTTTGTACACCGCCTCGTTAATATTTGAAAGGGAAACCAAAGCGCGGCCCATAGCCCAGGCAGAGCACTTTAGAGACCCCAGAAGCAGGGCCGCCATGACATGAGAGATGGGACCAGCCTACAGCCTACGCCGCACACACACACATACAACACACACACACACACACACACTGCTAGAGAGGTGAGGGCCTGGATGCTTAGGATCTGATGGACTCAGCCCGTCCCCTCTTCATCGATCTCTTATTCAGACCATTTATCACCTCTGCAACACCAGGAGCTATAGCTGCTCTCTTTCTGTGTGTCCTACTGAAGCCTTTCTACTCCTCCTCTGACTTAGACTAGCTCCATGAGGGCCCTCCATTCCCTCCCATCCAGGTTGTGTTTGAGGCAATAATTGGGGCATCTAGTGAGTAAAGAGGATGTTTTGGGAACAGAGGGGATATGGTCTGGCTTTATTGGTCTGGAATCAGCCCAGAGAAGGTCCAGGATGGTTCTGGGTGGAGATCAATGATCCCTGAGTGTTAGTGGTATTGACTCTCTTTCCTCCAGCCCCTGCTCTCCCTCCCTCCCTCCCCGAGTCCCTCCCTCCCTCCATTCCCCAATCCGTCCCCCACGCCCTCCCTCCCATCAAGGGCCCTCTCCCTCTCTCATCTCCTTCTCTCTCACCTAATGTTACACTTAATGAGACAATTAGTCTGTGATGGCGTGGCCAGCATCTTAAACTGTTGTTTACTCTCCATTCATTATTAATATCTCATCGTTAGTAAGGGTATGAATACAATTAAAAGGAGCAGGGAGAGAAAGCGTTAGCTCCCCATGGTGGGTGCTTATTAAGATAGGATACTTTGTTATCTGAAATGGGGGCTGGGGAGCTAATTGTTAGTGGTACAGAAGATACATTGGTTCAGTAACATGGAGTTGTTGTGTGATTTATACAACCGTAGAGAGGAGATGCTGTGAGCTCAGGAGATGAAGGGTGTTGTAGGTTCATTTTGAGTATAAGAACAAACAAGCAGCCTGGGTCTTGTAGAGGCTTCCTCATAAAGTTTCCCTCTCATACCACCAATACCAACACACATCAGGCAGGGGGTATGCAAATTGAGCCCCTCTCCCTCCCCTTCATTTTTATGCACCTCTGAATTATTCACGTGGGTCGGGTTGCTTTTAGGCCTAACTCTGCTTTTACATATCTTGGTCTGGTTCAGAGCCCAGCAGTCAGTGAGGTGGTTGAGATGGAGAGTGGATCAACTGAAACACAGTCAGCATCACACAACAAGCCTGATATAATAGTTACCATGACTCTGTCTGTCCTAACTCCTTGTCCAGAGTTCTGTCTGTAACACACTATACTATGGTAAGACTATGGTAAGGCTGAATCTGACTGCAAAGTGACTGAGCTTGGTTGCCTCCACCTCATGATGCCAGCAGAGTGGTACTGGTAAGAGAGAGAGTCTCTACGGAGGCAGATAGGAGCATAAAACATTTATTTAAAAAACTATAAAACATTCAAATCGCTCCAGTCAACAGGGCAATACTGCTTCCAGCTCCTCACCTCTCTCAGACATCGCTCTACACAGACAGGACCGTTTCCAGATAATCAGCTCTGTGGACTCTCTCAGACATCGCTCTACACAGACAGGACGGTTTCCAGATATTCAGCTCTGTGGACTCTCTCAGACATCGCTCTACACAGACAGGACGGTTTCCAGATATTCAGCTCTGTGGACTCTCTCAGACATCGCTCTACACAGACAGGACCGTTTCCAAATAATCAGCTCTGTGGACTCTCTCAGACATCGCTCTACACAGACAGGACGGTTTCCAGATATTCAGCTCTGTGGACTCTCTCAGACATCGCTCTACACAGACAGGACAGTTTCCAAATAATCAGCTCTGTGGACTCTCTCAGACATCGTTCTACACAGACAGGACGGTTTCCAGATATTCAGCTCTGTGGACTCTCTCAGACATCGTTCTACACAGACAGGACGGTTTCCAGATATTCAGCTCTGTGGACTCTCTCAGACATCGCTCTACACAGACAGGACCGTTTCCAAATATTCAGCTCTGTGGACTCTCTCAGACATCGCTCTATACTGACAGGACGGTTTCCAAATATTCAGCTCTGTGGACTCTCTCAGACATCGTTCTACACAGACAGGACGGTTTCCAGATATTCAGCTCTGTGGACTCTCTCAGACATTGTTCTACACAGACAGGACGGTTTCCAGATATTCAGCTCTGTGGACTCTCTCAGACATCGTTCTACACAGACAGGACCGTTTCCAGATATTCAGCTCTGTGGACTCTCTCAGACATCGCTCTAAACAGACAGGACGGTTTCCAGATATTCAGCTCTGTGGACTCTCTCAGACATCGTTCTACACAGACAGGACCATTTCCAAATATTCAGCTCTGTGGACTCTCTCAGACATCGCTCTACACTGACAGGATGGTTTCCAGATATTCAGCTCTATGGACTCTCTCAGACATCGTTCTACACAGACAGGACGGTTTCCAAATATTCAGCTCTGTGGACTCTCTCAGACATTGTTCTACACAGACAGGACCATTTCCAGATATTCAGCTCTGTGGACTCTTTCAGAGAATTTGTGCATTACAGCACACTTGGCAGAGAGAGAAACTTGATTGAGTAACAGAATGCAATGTTATGACACCCCAACACAGAACACATGTTATGACACCCCAACACAGAACACATGTTATGACACCCCAACACAGAACACATGTTATGATACCCCAACACAGAACACATGTTATGACACCCCAATACAGAACACATGTTATGATACCCCAACACAGAACACATGTTAGGACACCACAACACAGAACACATGTTATGACACCACAACACAGAACACATGTTATGACACCCCAATACAGAACACATGTTATGACACCCCAACACAGAACACATGTTAGGACACCACAACACAGAACACATGTTATGACACCACAACACAGAACACATGTTATGACACCCCAACACAGAACACATGTTATGACACCCCAATACAGAACACATGTTATGATACCACAACACAGAACACATGTTATGACACCACAACACAGAACACATGTTATGACACCCCAACACAGAACACATGTTATGACACCACAACACAGAACACATGTTAGGACACCACAACACAGAACACATGTTATGACACCCCAACACAGAACACATGTTATGACACCCCAATACAGAACACATGTTATAATACCACAGCACAGAACACATGTTATGATACCACAACACAGCACACATGTTATGACACCCCAACACAGAACACATGTTATGATACCACAACTCAGAACACATGTTATGACACCCCAACACAGAACACATGTTATGACACCCCAACACAGAACACATGTTATGACACCCCAACACAGAACACATGTTATGATACCACAACTCAGAACACATTTTATGGCAGGGTTCATGGTGTGTTAATGATAATATGATGTAGGCTCATGACAGGTAATTCAGGCTAAGCGTGACACAGTGCAGCTCCAAGGCTATTCCCTCCCCCATCCCTCCAGTAGTAGTGCAACAGGCTATAAGCCTCCTCAGCTCCCCTAGCTGCTGGCCACTGAGGCAGAGAAGAATAACTCATAGCCAACATCACGCTGGAGCACGGCAGCATGGCAGCAATAGCTTTCAAGCTCCCACTTAAAATAGTGGTGGTGACAAGCCTGCTGCTTTAAATAAGAACCTCAGCCAGTCTGGAGAGGCCCCATAATCCCAGCAGTGGGAGGGAGGGAGGGAGGGAGGGAGGGAGGGAGGGAGGGAGGGAGGGAGGGAGGGAGGGAGGGAAAGAGAGATGCCACCCTAAGATCTGCCTCCACAGGGACACTGGGAACAATTTACTACAGCAGGCAGATTACTCTGGGAGAGAGGGGGATTCACAGAGAGAGAAAGTGAGGGGGGAGAGAGATAGAGAGATACAGAGTGCTAGGTAGAGAGCGGAGTGAGAGGGAGGGAGAAGAGAGAAAATGAAAATGCTGAAAGAGACACGTAGAAAAAAAATTAAACATTCTGTACAAAGCCTATAGCTACATACGTACTGTAGGTGTAGGCTGTAATATATGGAGGTATTGAGGGTCAAATGTGAAGCCGCATAGTAAGGTCATTGTACTGTAAATGTTTGTACTTCAGAGCTAGGAGTGATCCAGCTGGACAGAACTCTCCTGTCCTCTCACTGCTCACTGCTCACTGTCTGTCACTGATAGGTAATGAACAACCACACACACACACACACACACACACACAGACAGACAGACAGACAGACAGACAGACAGACAGACAGACAGACGGACAGACAGACAGACAGACAGGCACACACTCTCTGGTGTGTTCTCCATGCTCCCTTTGCTCGCTCTGTGACAGTGCTAGATGATGTAATTCCGGCCTGGTAAGGAAGGCAACTGCTGAAATGGGGGCGATGACGTCACCAGGGCCACTGGCACCCTCCTCCCTGGAGCTGTCCTGTAAGAACACACTGTCCAGTACACCACGGGAACACACACCATTTCCCATCCTCCCTCTTTTTCTCTTTCTCCTTCCCCTCTCTCTACCATCCTTCAGCTCTCCCTCCGCCTCCCCCTCACTTCCGTCATCCAACCCTCCCTCATATACATTTTCTCCATCCCTCCACCTCTCTCCCTCTCTCACTCCCTCTCCCACTCCCTCTCACTCCGCCCCTCTCCCTCCCCCTCTCCCTCTCACTCCCCCTGTCTCACTCCCTCTCACTCCCACCCCCTCTCACTCCCCCCTCTCCCTCTCCCTCTCACACCCTCTCTCATCCTCTCCCTCTCACTCCCCCTCTCTCCATCTCCCTCTCACCCTCTCACACCCTCTTTCATTCTCTCCCTCTCACTCCCTCTCTCTCCCTCCCTCTGTACCTGAGGCTCTTGTTCTTTAATAGCAAATTGAACCTCTCACTCTGAAAGAAATAATTACTCTCTGGAGAGAAAGGGGACTGCCGTGGAATGCTGATATGACACACAATGTCACCTTGCCACTCAGGATCTCCGCACAGCACACAGCCAGCTCTGCTCCGCAGCGAGAGAGGGAGGGAGGTAGGAAGAAGGATGGGAGGGGTAGAGAATAAAAACAAGGGATGGTGCGAGACAGACACAGAGAGTGAGGGTGAGAGAGGAGGGGAGAACAGGGTGAGAAAGACACATAAAGAGAGAGAGAGAGAGCAAGAGTGAGAGAAAATGAGAGAGAGAACCTGGGCGGGTATCAGATTGAAACCGAGCGATGGAAGGAGAAAAAAACACTTCTAGAGGACAGACAGTGCGGAGTGGGTAATAAGTGCAGGAAGATGAGAAGAGGAGTGACCAGACATGGTGGGAGGAGATGAGGGAAAAGTGGGAGGATGGAACATGGGATGTGTGAAAGAGGGGAGGGAAAGAGGAGGATAAATAAGGTAAAGAGCAGAGAGAGAGAGATAGAGAGGGAGGGTGTGTGAGAGAGAGAAGAGAGTGTGAGAGGGAGATAGAGAGTGGTCATTGACAGAGAAGAAAGTGTGAGCGAGAGAGAACGTGGTGAAAGAGAGAGAAGAAAGTGTGAGAGAGAGAGAGAATGTTGTGAAATAGAGAGAAGAGAGTGTGAGAGAGCGATATAGAGTGGTGAAAGAGAGAGAAGAGAGTGAAAGAGAGATAGAGAGGGAGGGTGTGAGAGAGAGAAGAGAGTGAGAGAGTGATAGAGAGGGAGGGTGTGAGAGAGAGAGACAGAAGAGAGTGAGAGAGAGTGATAGTGGTGAAAAAGAGAGAAGGGAGTGTGAGAGAGAGAGAGAGAGAGAGAGAGAAGAGAGTGAGAGAGTGATAGAGAGTGGTGAAAAAAAGAAAAGAGAGTGAGAGAGAGATAGAGAGGGAGGGTGTGAGAGAGAGAAGAGAGTGAGAGAGTGTTAGAGAGGGAGGGTGTGAGAGAGAGAGACAGAAGAGAGTGTGAAAGAGAGATAAAGTGGTGAAAGAGAGAGAAGACAATGTGAGAGAGAGGTAGAAAGTGGTGAAAGAGAGAGAAGACAATGTGAGAGAGAGATAGAAAGTGGTGAAAGAGACAGAAGAAAGTGAGATAGGGGTAGAAAGTGGTGAAAGAGAGAGAAGACAATGTGAGAGAGAGGTAGAAAGTGGTGAAAGAGACAGAAGAAAGTGAGATAGGGGTAGAAAGTGGTGAAAGAGAGAGAAGACAATGTGAGAGAGAGGTAGAAAGTGGTGAAAGAGACAGAAGAAAGTGAGAGAGAGGTAGAAAGTGGTGAAAGAGAGAAGACAATGTGAGAGAGAGGTAGAAAGTGGTGAAAGAGACAGAAGAAAGTGAGATAGGGGTAGAAAGTGGTGAAAGAGACAGAAGAAAGTGAGAGAGAGGTAGAAAGTGGTGAAAGAGACAGAAGAGAGTGTGAGAGAGAGGTAGAAAGTGGTGAAAGTGAGAGAAGAGAGTGAAAGAGGTAGAAAGTGGTGAAAGAGAGTGTGTAAGAGAGTGAATGAGTGTGAAAGGGGGGGAGAGAGGTGGGGTGGCAGGTAACCTAGTGGTTAAGAGCATTGGGTCAGTACCCAAAGGGATGCTGGTTCAAATCCCCGAGCAGATTAGGTGCCAGGCTGCCCTGCAGCAGGAGGAAGACCAGTCCAGAGCCATCAAGACCATGTCCCTTTTTCCATCACACAGACTAGCCTGGGCCTGTATATACTGTATAGTATGTGGCTGAGTAGAATCAAGGCCTGAATAGAATATAATATTTTTCATAAACTGTCTATCAATCAGAAATAAATTGTACAAGGGAGTCTCATGCTACAGTGTAGAATTCATCCTTGATTTCACCTACAGTACCAGTCAAAAGTTTGGACACACTCATTCAATGTGTTTTCTTTCTTTTTTAAAACTATTTTCTACATTGTAGAATAATAGTGAAGACATCAAAACTATGAAATAACACATGGAATCATGTAGTAACCAAAAAAGTGTTAAACAAATCAAAATGTTTGTTTGTTTTCTTCTTCCACCTTTATTTAACTAGGCAAGTCAGTTAAGAACAAATTCTTATTTTCAATGACAGACTAGGGTTAACTGCCTTTTTACCTTGTCAGCTCAGGGATTCGATCTTGCAACCTTTCTGTTACAAGTCCAACACTCTAACCACTTGGCTACCTGCCACCCCTTCCTGAGGTAGCTTCATGAGGAATACATTTCATTTCAATTAACAGGTGTGCCTTGTTACAGTAAAAGTTAATTTGTGGAATTTCTTTCCTTCTTAATGTGTTTGAGCCAATCAGTTGTGTTGTGAAAAGGTAGATGTGATATACAGAAGATAGCCCTATTTGGTAAAAGACCAAGTCCATATTATGGCAAGAACATTTAACAAGACACACCTGTTAAATTAAATACATTCCAGGTGACCTCATGAAGCTGGTTGAGAGAATGACAAGAGTGTGCAAAGCTGTCATCAAGGCAAAGGGTGGTTACCACATGATTCCATATGTGTTATTTCATTGTTCTGATGTCTTCACTATTATTCTACAATGTAGAAAATAGTGAAAATAAATAAAAACCCTTGAATGAGTAGGTGTGTCCAAACTTTTGACTGGTACTGTACATACATACTTAGTAAATAATGTACCTAATAACACAAGCATGCACACACACACACACACACACACACACACACACACACACACACACACACACACACACACACACACACACACACACACACACACACACAAATGAACAGACACACACAATCACACACCCACTACTCATAAGTATCCCCCTCCTCCCCCTCCTCCATGGCTTGTGAAATGAGGGCTATTTTTAATATCTGCCTGGGTGCCTTCTGAATAATGGGCAAATATTCTTCAAGGTCACAACTCATTTGTCAGGCTGCTAGTCTAAAGAACGGCTCAGTGCTCTAAAGCTAACATTCAGCTTTTATTCTGCTGATAAAACCCACCAAGGCTTTATGAGAACAAGCAGTTAAAACAAGGAGAAGAAGAATATAGAAGAATAACAGTCAGGCACTACTGAGGGAGACACAGGCAGAGGTGTGGGAGAGGGTGACAGCATCACCTGGCCGGATGGAGGAGGAGGAGGAGGAGGAGGAGAGAGGGACGAGGAGAGGAGGAAGAGGAGGAGGGGGAGAGAGGGAAGGGGCAGGAGAAGGATTTGGCTGGGGCTAAATTGGTGAAAATCCATCAGCTTATTGCCTAGTGAATCTTTAGGTGAATGCCATAGGTTAATAAAGGAGTTGCTGAGTGGACAAATCAAACAGGCTCTCTGTCTGCCTGACGGCCAAGACAATGACTTACATACAGACTCGCAGCAGAAGACGGGAGTTGTTGTGATAATGTAACAGAGGTCTGATGTCATCAAACCCTATCCCATCCCAGACGAGCACCTGCCATTACAGTAGGTAAATGGCTCTACATCTATCATAACAGACCACAATATGACTATTCATCTAATACCCTAACCTTAACTGCTAAACCGAAAATTGATGTAATACAATTCACAAAAGCATGTTGTGGTGCATGAAATAGCGCTACATTTCAGTACCATTTAAAACATAAATCATATTTTATCTCTCCTGCCAGTATTATTTAATTATAGATGTGTGGTTTATTATCATACAACTGTAAACCATCAGTATACATCCACCCTGACCCCAGGCCCAGCACCTCCAGAACAGAACAGGTTATTAAACCCTATAGCCCCCAGCCAGCATCTACCTCTCCCCTCCCAGTCCCTGGCCACAGACTTTATCTTCCTCCTCAGCCCAGGCATGACATCTCCGTGATGCTTTCAATTTTCTGCTCCGTGCCTCTGTGTTTTATGGACCTGTGTGGAGAACCAGGGTGAATGCTGGCCAGCTGACCTGTGCATGTGGCCATGAGGACGTCAGTACCACCCGCCAAACAGGGACCAAGAGCCAGCACCAGCCACCGACAACACAGTGACACCACTGGGTCATACATACAGAAGATGGAAGTTTGACTTATATTGGGGATACCTTGATCTAACATCTAACACACACAACAGTGGTTCATAACAAACAAGCAACCAAGTGAAGGCCAGTTCAGTTGAATTGCATACAGTATATATATATATAGTATATATGGACAATTTTACTAACCCGACAGACCTTATTTGTTTTAAATACTATAAGCTATGCCTCTGAATGCTCAGAAACCTGATGTACCCACCCATGCACTACACCAGCCTTGGATCTTATTCCAAAGGTGTCCCTTTGCTCTGAACCAAAGGTAGATTTCCCTTGGTACTGTCATGGAGTTTGGAAGGCTTTGGCCTGGTCCTTTGTTATAAGAACTAGAAAAGTTGGCTATGCAAATAAACCTGGATGGAATAAAAAAAAATGTAAGTTAATTATTAAGCCTAAAGTGGCTTGTATGTTCCATGTTCAAAGGACACCATTACCCGGAGGTGTACTCTAACAGCTGGGTGGAACTGAAGAGAGGGAGACACACAAACAAACACTAGCTGCCGTAATAAAGACATTATATTTCTATAAATATATATAGCGTATATAGTTCTATTTAATTCTGTGACGTCAGCTACCAGAGGGCAAAGGAGGGCTTGTGCCTATGCTTCTTTATGCTAAACAGCTTGTGATAAACCCATTTTTAAAAGCAACATAATTCACTTTTTGAATGGCCCTGGCTGCAAGTGTACATTGATTAAGTTGCAGTAGGAGCCTCAAATGGCTAATTAATGCCCCTGTGGCTTTATGAACGATACGAGAGTGAGATGGTCAGTGGTTTTCCTATGGGCCAACGAGCAGGTCTCCCAGTCATATTGCCTGCTGAAATCTACATATAAACGTCAGTTGAAAGTGATTGAGGGAAGTAGTGCTCAGCGTTCTCTCCAGCTAGCCTAACCCAATGAGATGTATCCCTTCCATCAACACATACAGTGGGGCAAAAAAGTATTTAGTCAGCCACCAATTGTGCAAGTTCTCCCACGTAAAAAGATGAGAGAGGCCTGTAATTTTCATCATAGGTACACTTCAACTATGACAGACAAAATGAGGAAAAAAAATCCAGAAAATCACATTGTTGGATTTTTAATGAATTTATTTGCAAATTATGGTGGAAAATAAGTATTTGGTCATCTACAAACAAGCAAGATTTCTGCCTCTCACAGCCCTGTAAATTCTTCTTTAAGAGGCTCCTCTGTCCTCCACTCGTTACCTGTATTAATGGCACCTGTTTGAACTTGTTATCAGTATAAAAGACACATGTCCACAACCTCAAACAGTCACACTCCAAACTCCACTATGGCCAAGACCAAAGAGCTGTCAAAGGACACCAGAAACAAAATTGTAGACCTGCACCAGGCTGGGAAGACTGAATCTGCAATAGGTAAGCAGCTTGGTTTGAAGAAATCAACTGTGGGAGCAATTATTAGGAAATGGAAAACATACAAGACCACTGATAATCTCCCTCGATCTGGGGCTCCACGCAAGATCTCACCCCGTGGGGTCAAAATGATTACAAGAACGGTGAGCAAAAATCCCAGAACCACACGGGAGAACCTAGTGAATGACCTTCAGAGAGCTGGGACCAAAGTAACAAAGCCTACCATCAGTTACACACTACGCCGCCAGGGACTCAAATCCTGCAGTGCCAGACGTGTCCCCCCTGCTTAAGCCAGTACATGTCCAGGCCCGTCTGAAGTTTGCTAGAGAGCATTTGGATGATCCAGAAGAAGATTGGGAGAATGTCAGATGAAACCAAAATATAACTTATTGGTAAAAACTCAACTCGTCGTGTTTGGAGGACAAAGAATGCTGAGTTGGATCCAAAGAACACCATACCTACTGTGAAGCATGAGGGTGGAAACATCATGCTTTGGGGCTGTTTTTCTGCAAAGGGACCAGGACGACTGATCCGTGTAAAGGAAAGAATGAATGGGGCCATGTATCGTGAGATTTTGAGTGAAAACCACCTTCCATCAGCAAGGGCATTGAAGATGAAACGTGGCTGGGTCTTTCAGCATGACAATGATCCCAAACACACCGCCCGGGCAACGAAGGAGTGGCTTCGTAAGAAGCATTTCAAGGTCCTGGAGTGGCCTAGCCAGTCTCCAGATCTCAACCCCATAGAAAATCTTTGGAGGGAGTTGAAAGTCCGTGTTGCCCAGCAACAGACCCAAAAGATCTTTAGAGGAGATCTGCATGGAGGAATGGGCCAAAATACCAGCAACAGTGTGTGAAAACCTTGAAGACCTTGAAGACTGTGAAGACTTACAGAAAACGTTTGACCTCTGTCATTGCCAACAAAGGGTATATAACAAAGTATTGAGAAACTTTGTTATTGACCAAATACTTATTTTCCACCATAACTTGCAAATAAATTCATTAAAAATCCTACAATGTGATTTTCTGGATTTTTTTTCTCATTTTGTCTGTCATAGTTGAAGTGTACCTATGATGGAAATTACAGGCCTCTCTCATCTTTTTAAGTGGGAGAACTTGCACAATTGGTGGCTGACTAAATACTTTTTTGCCCCACTGTATGGTAAGAGGTTTATTGTAAACAGTGCTTCATATGTCATAATGGTGCTATGGTGGTTGCAGGACCTAGGGCTGGTGCTAGTGGTTAAGGCTAGGACCCGAGCTGTGTATATTAACGGCACTGGAGGGGGCTACCAGAGAGAAGGTGGTAGAGTTGAAAAGGGAATGAGCCCCCAGCACATTCCACTGCCAGCCCCTCACAAACAAACACTCAAATGCTCATTTCCCACGACCCTTCATCCCTCTGAGCTGAAATGCAGTCTCAGTTGTTTTTACCGTTGTTTTTACCGTCTCTTGGCACTGCATGGATCAGCTGAAATCATTAATTGGATGGAGAGTCTCCTCACTTTGGCTTTTTCAGGTGTAAATACAGGGATGATGGGAAGGGAACTCAATATGGGGAGGATTTAAACAAGGCCAAGGCAGGAGAGATATGGAGAGATGGGCCAGTGAAATATTGAAGAGGTTATTTTGCCCCTGTAAAGCATGAAACATACCGAGAATCTCACTGCAGATAGACTGCCAATAGGTACTTATCACAGTGGGAGGCCGTTCCTTCTCTTGCTAAAACAAAAGTGGTACCTACTGCGTGCCATCCTGGTATCGACGAACCTAGATACTGTTTCTACTTGTAGATTCGCAATGCTGATCAGTGGCCAACAACTTGACTTTGAGCCAATCAGAAAGCACGAACCCCCACATGGGGGAGCCAACAGGAGTGACAACAAAACTTAAGTACTTAAGTAAAAATACTTTAAAGTACTAATTAAGTAGTTTTTTTAGGTATCTGTACTTTACTATTTTTTTTATATTTTTGACAACCTTTACTTCACTACATTCCAAAAGAAAATAATGTACTTTTTACTCCATACATTTTCCCTGACACCCAAAAGTACTTGCTATATTCTGACAGGAAAATGGTCCAATTCACACACTTATCAAGAGAACAGCCCTGGTCATCCCTACTGCCTCTGATCTGGCAGACTCACTAAACACAAATGCTTCATTTGTAAATTATGTCTGAGTGTTGGAGTTTGCCCCTGGCTATATGTCAATTTAAAAAAATTACACATTAAATGGTGCCGTCTGGTTTGCTTAATATTAGGAATTTAAAATAATTTATGATATTTTGATACTTAAGTACATTTTAGCAATTCCATTTACTTTGATACTTAAGTATATTTGAAACCTAATACTTTTAGACTTTTACTCAATCACAATGGATTAGTTCTCATGTAACAGCTGCCTGTGTTAACTCCTGAGTTAGTGTAGTGTCCTTAGCTAGCTAGCTAAACATTTGGCTATGTGCTGGCACTGGCAGTATTGGACTATGGAAAGTAAATTAAATAATTTTTTCTACATATTGCTAGGTAGTTATCTATTTGTGGCTTTCTGGCTGTTATCAACAAGGGCTTTCTATAAAATAGCAACATTAGCGCAGCTAGCTAGCTAACATTGTAATCATAAACTAAGCAACACATGGACATGCATAGCCAAACAACGCTACTGCCACCTTCTGGTTTGGAGTAGTTTAACAAGGCTGAGTAGCTGACGACTTTAAGGTCTTTTCTGTGTGAACAAAAAAGAGATGACAGCCGACACTCTGTCGGTAGGCAAACATTTGACAAATCTACCTGTGTGTCTGAGCTATAAGAGGTAGAGGTGCCCTACAGTCTCGTCACTGTGAATTGCATGTGGTCTCAGCTGGGTGAAGGTGGGGGGGGGGGGGGGGTGTTCTCACACTATTATAGCGAAATCCCATCTGTAGTAAGACGATGGGGGAGATGTGCTTGAGCAGGCTGGACTAGTGAGCAGAGAAGGTCTCCCAAACAGACCCAGATTGAGGGAATCCAGTGACTGCGATGCATAACAGGCCGATCCAGCATTACCCATAGTGCCCACCGCTTAGCTGAACTTTGAAAGATATTGCTTATAAAAGAGACGACTCCCGGCGACGGCCAAGTTCTGTAGTTTTATTACACCTTGAGGCTACTGCGCCCTGTCTTTGGAGAGATAAGGTTGTACCCTTTTCATTTTGTATCCTCCGGCCGATATTTTAAGTTGGCTTGTTAAGGGCAGGCGCAGCGAGCGGCTGGAACAGAGTTTGATACATTGCTTTACAACAGGAGCCGGGCTCATAACGCTCAAAGGCCGATCATTACTGACCTTAATAGCCCAGGCTGCATCTGGGCTTGATTGATCGTGCCTAGCAGGTTGTGAAATGTGCCATCTGGAAGGAGGGAAGGTGAGAGAGGGGGGGCAGGCAGGCAGCACAGGCCGAGCACTGAGAGGGGAGAGGAGGAGGGGAGGGGGACGAGGGAAGCAGGCAGCACAGGCCGAGCACTGAGAGGGGAGAGGAGGAGGGGAGGGGGACGAAGGAAGCAGGCAGCACAGGCCGAGCACTGAGAGGGGAGAGGAGGAGGGGAGGGGGACGAGGGAAGCAGGCAGCACAAGCCGAGCACTGAGGAGGGGGGAGGGGGGGAGGGGGGAGGGAAGCAGGCAGGCAACACAAGCCGAGCACTGAGGAGGTGGGAGGAGGGGAGGGGGACGAGGGAAGCAGGCAGGCAACACAAGCCGAGCACTGAGGAGGGGGGAGGAGAGGAGGTGGACGAGGGAAGCAGGCAGGCAACACAAGCCGAGCACTGAGGAGGGGGGAGGAGGGGAGGTGGACGAGGGAAGCAGGCAGGCAGCACAAGCCGAGCACTGAGGAGGTGTAAGGAAAAAAGTGGCATGGAGCCCAGCCAATCAGATCCAGTAGTGTAATTGATGGCCATAGTGGGATGTGCTGGAACCTTAACTACACTAAGAGGCCCACCAAGCACTATAAACATAGTCCCTGACATAAACAACAACACTTAGCCAGGCGTATACAATATTCATTTCAGGGGCTGCTTGGTAACTCTTGTTTACTCACTGCACGGCCGTTTATTTGTGCAGGATGTTGCCAGCCAGCACGGGTCACACAGCAGGGTGTGACAAGTTAGGTGATTGTTTGTGTGTGTGTGTGTCTGTGTGTGTGTGTGTGTATGTGTATATATATATATATATATATATATATGTGTGTGTGTGTGTGTGTGTGTGTGTATATATATATATATATATATATGTGTGTGTGTATATACAGTATATATATATTTATATATATGTGTGTGTGTTTGTGTGTGTGTGTCTGTGTGTGTGTATGTGTGTATATATATATATATATATATATATATATATATATATATATATATATATATATATATATATATATATATGTATGTGTGTGTGTGTGTGTGTGTGTGTGTGTGTGTGTGTACAGGAGCAGTGTAGAGGAACAGCATGCAGGTAGGTTGCTATGTATTCTCCAAAGAGTGCATTGGGGGTTAACCGACAGTAGAAGCATACATCAACATACAACATAATCCATCATGTTAAACCCGCCAACTGCCATAAGATCCTGTGCGTTCTACATTGCTAAGGCAGAGTTGGCTAGTCAACGACTGTGAATCACTTGTCAAGAAAGACAGCTGTCATAAATGCCAAATTGACTAGTACCGTTCACAGTGATACCAGTCAGTCTCAGCACATCCACTACATCTGCACTGTAATCCTAACAGAGGGCAGAATAACTATTACATACCAGAGACAGAAATAGAGGGTTAGAACAGACACCATGTTAGTACCTTTATTCATTTTTTAAAACTGTGATGTAACAATACGAGCGCACCTCTGAGAATTCATGACATGACCCGCTGTAAACAAGCAAACCAGCGTAGCGAATTTCACAGACGTTATTATTGATTAGCATTTGAGATAATGTGTAACCAATTCTGTACTGTGTTGTGGTGTCAACAAATTGCATATCTGCTTTCACTTCATAGGTTGTGAAAACTATCAGAAATAAAGCATAACGCGAAAGCGTCAATTCTAACTTAGCAACGGCTATGGAGGACAAAGTAGTGCTCTCGGAGCGTTCAGACAGAAACCATATTGGTCCAACTCTATATATAGGACTCTGCCAAAACCCATTACTACCCTGCTGTGCTATCAGTCTGAACTAGAGGAAAGAGGAGAGATGTGGCTGTGGTGTAGAAACATTGGTCGCAGATAGATTCCTTAGATTCATTTGGACCAATGAATTGCTTTTGCTGAGCCTTTTGACCCCACTGAATCAAGCAAGGTCAAATAAATGCAGAGAACAGAAATCTCAGGTAATTATTATAGGCTTGATAATAGAGTGCGTGATGGATCAAGATGTTAGATATTTAGTGTGATGATTTTGCCATGTTTTTATTTACATCATGAGTGTGACATACAACTACTGGTGTGTAAATGTGGTATAGACAGACCCTGAACACTGCGCTCATCCAAATGTCTCTGGGCCAACTTGACTCAGGGGGAGACATAACATCTGGTGTGAGGAAGCTAATGATTGTGAGGGAAGAGAGGGATAGAGAGGGGGAGCGAGAGAGAAGAGAGTATATGTATGTGTGGGTGTGTACGCGCCCGCCTGTTGGTGTGTGTGTAAAGTGTGTGTGTGTGTGTGTGTGTGTGTGTGTGTGTGTGTGCGCGTGCGTGTCTATGTGTAAATGCGAGGGTAAAGGGATGACAGAAGGCCAGGTGGAACGGAGACTACTGTCGCTGACTCAACACCTTTCTCATTTTATTACCAAATAATTCATGACAAACAGCTCTGGCGTTTCCCAAAGGTGAGCGGAGGGAGAGAATGAGAGGGGGGTGGGGGAAGAGATGCTACAGAGATTGCATTGTTAATGCAGCATGTCTGTGTCAGTCAGAATGTCACCTCTACCTGATGCAGTCATCTACAGTATGTGTCTCTAACAGATACAGGGTGACAGTGATGGCTCTGGTTCCCTGTTGAGTCACTCCATCAACACACAAAAGGCTGGTGACCTGGAAATCTCATCACCTCAATGGCTACAACAGCAAATGCTTTGTGTCAACAGGATCAATGCCTTTAGAAACTGAAGGAAATGCTCTTTGGGAACATTTAAAGGTCAACTGACCCTTTTTTTCAAAAACGGCCTGTGTTAGAAACATTAATTGTAGTGACTACCAAGTGTAAATAGGATAATTTGGGTCATAAAGTTAGTCTTATTCACGACTTATTGGAACGTTGGGTATGGATTACTTACATGACCCTTATGCCAATGATGCCTAACTGCCCAGAGACAATCCGTTGTGGTCCGCCCCAAGCTGCCATGTCGATATGTTCTCAAGTAAGCAAATGGGTGCAACATGTGCACATTTTGCTCGGGAAATATGAGTGAAAATGGGCTTCCATAAAGTTGGTGCAAACGCCCAATGCATTTCAACAACACTGCCAGATGGCCAGGAATGCATTCAAACCACTGGGGTTGGTGAGTATGTTAGCTATGTAGATAGCTACTTTTGGTTATATAACATTTTATTTGTCACATGCTTTGTAAACAACAGGTGTCAACTAACAGTGAAATGCTTACATATAATATATAGTATAATATTTGCACATTGTTATTTGGCAGAACTCAGCTTTACAGTATTATGTGAAATATTGTTTATTCTACATGGAACTATTACACTTGAAAGTTATAAAAAACACTTTAAGTATATCTACATAGGTTCAGCAATTGTACTCTCCTCATATTACTTTGTAGGCTACTGACTGATGCAAAGATTCCTCCTGGAGGAAACTTTGAATTGGTCAATAGCCCTCAGAGTGGTATGAGAAGAGTGTCATCCTCCTGGAGGAAACTTTAAATTGGTCAGTAGCCCTCAGAGTGGTACAAGAAAAGTGTCATCCTCCTGGAGGAAACTTTAAATTGGTCAGTAGCCCTCAGAGTGGTATGAGAAGAGTGTCATCCTCCTGGAGGAAACTTTGAATTGGTCAGTAGCCCTCAGAGTGGTATGAGAAGAGTGTCATCCTCCTGGAGGAAACTTTGAATTGGGCAGTAGCCCTCAGAGTGGTACGAGAAGATAGTCATCCTCCTGGAGGAAACTTTGAATTGGTCAGTAGCCCTCAGAGTGGTACGAGAAGATAGTCATCCTCCTGGAGGAAACTTTGAATTGGTCAGTAGCCCTCAGAGTGGTACGAGAAGAGTGTCATCCTCCTGCATCTCACATCTGCCTGTAGTCATTGAACTCTGTCTGCTGGACCCATGGGTAGAGGCAGACTCTGTCATATCCAGGATGGACTGTTTTTTGTTGATAAATGTATCTACACTCCAGCTGGGCGATGTTTATGCAATGTCCACAGGTAGCCTATGCCTGTAGGGATATTACTTCTGGGATTTGTCCCTCAGGAAAGATCTAACAGCAGACATAAAGAGAGACAAAACTAGCCAGTTCTAGAATATTCTGTTGTAGGAAAGCTGAGCTGACTCAAGACCGGAAATTCAACTCACCGTTTCCACGGTAACATATGACCTGATGAAAGATTGAAACTAAGTTGCAATATTATTTTGGAGCAAGGTGTTGTAGAATGAACGCCTTATGAATAGTGATGTGCAGTTCGCTAATGATTGTTTATTTTTCAACTACTATTTTTACTGACTCAAGAGTCATTATTAGTTTCTCTGAGTGACTCGTCCACTGTAGTCATCGTTTGACCTAACTTACTAGTGCTAGCCGCAATGAGTCCTACAGCAGGGTTAATACGCGCTCCTCCGGCCTCAGCGGCTCTAAAGATGTTTGATCGCATGCTGCAAGAATGATTGCAATGAATTGATTATTGAATATTACGATGGACACAGCTTTGTAGAACCAAAACGTACACAGCCTCTGCTCAACAAACTCAAACTGGAGAACAAATCATTTGGGGGGCTGCAGTTCACGAACGGCAGTCAAGCAATGCATTCTGCCAAGAGTCGTTCACAATCTAGTCCAGTTATGGCTACATCTAGACCTTGTTTTAAATATATCAAGAAATAATCATATTTGTATGCCTAGCAAACAAACACATGTACATTGTTTAAAGCACATGTTTAAAAGTCTCAGTCACAAATGACAGCTCCAATAAGCCCCCTGTGGTGAACGACATGTGAACGTGAGGCTTGCAGAATCATGACTCTTTCCAGTCTTCAGTTGATCGTTCGCCGGTAGGAGGTCTTGCGTGCTCTGGGCATTACTGACTCAAATGAGTCAAAAGATTCATTATTTTGTGGTAAAAAGAGCTGAACTTCCCATCACTACGTATGAAACACATTCCAGACACTAGCTCTTGCTATCTTGCCATAACTGATTTGACAGAGAAAAATCAGCTAGTTAGGTTAGCCGGCTGCAGCTATCCCCAAGCTATGATAGCTTGGCTAAACACAAGGTCAGTGCAGGCTTTAGCCTACACATAACTGAATTAGCTGACCATCTTGAGATGGCAAGTCAGTCTGGAGGGAAGAAGTCCTCAATTTCAAAACATTGTTTTCTCCATAGCAAAGCTAGCTTAGCTTACCTCGCTGTTTTTACTACTGGCCTTGTTTGTTGTGATTGAATGGCAAAGACACACTCATGAAACACCCACATCCAACCACACCCCCAAGACAAGCCTTGTTGGCTTTCAGTCATGGACTCTAGCATTTCTTAATGAACATTGATTAAAAACAAGTGCAAATCAGGAAATGCATTTGCATTTTAAGGATAAGTCGTGCAAATATTTGAAGAAATGACTTTCATGTGAAATACATCTGATCTTGAAGAGTATCTAACAACCTGTGTGCAGGCTTGTACACCTTTACAACCTGGAGACGTTTGTATTGAGCTGGTATGAATGCAATCTATTTTACAATCAGAAAAGAGATGAAATTAAGTGATCTGAACAAAAAATACAGAAAAAGATCTCCAATCTTAATTTGTAGAGGATCATGTTGAGATCACTGATTGTGTATTATACTCAGGTCCAAACACACACGTCTTCAATTGCCTCTAACCCTGATGGTGGGTTTGTGTGTGTTGGATCTAAGGGATGTTGACTGGACAGCTTGCTGCTTGGGGAGCTGAGTTCTGAAGGCAGACAGGCACTATGCTTTGATGTCAATGTGAAAGCCAAGAGGCTCTTTCTGCTACGTGAGAGAGCAGATTAGCCTGATTGACGTCTATAAGATGCTAAGGAGGGAGCTGGATAAGAGCTGGATGAGGAGAGAGAGAGCCAGGGTGTTGGAGTGGAATGGAGTTCATTCATGAGTTACGAGACTGTTTCAGTGATGTAGTAAAAGGAAGATAAATCTCCTCACAACAGCCCTGTGAAAAAGATACAACTGACGAGGACTCTGATGAAAGCCACCATGCACAATACTACGGTAGTCATAGGGCTGAGCCACAGCTGATGCACAGACACACATACGCATGCACGCACACACACACACACACACACACACACACACACACACACACACACACACACACACACACACACACACACACACACACACACACACACACGGCCACGTAGTACATGTATAACTCCTTGAACACACCCTAAAACTCTCCTAATAAAACAGGAATGTGTGTACAGTACACAATGAAATGAGCATTAACACAACACACAAACCAATGGCAATGTGTTTATACACATTGACCATCTCAGTGACTTCTGTCAACTTCTTTTCTCAAGGAGACGTCCTTCTTAAGAGACACAGTGAGGGACACTGATATAAATATCAGGACAAACAGAGGATATAAATATCAGGACAAACATCTGATATAAATATCAGGACAAACATCTGATATAAATATCAGGACAAACATCTGATATAAATATCAGGACAAACATCTGATATAAATAACAGGACAAACATCTGATATAAATATCAGGACAAACATCTGATATAAATATCAGGACAAACATCTGATATAAATATCAGGACAAACAGCTGATATAAATATCAGGGCAAACAGCTGATGGTAATATCAGGACAAACAGCTGATATAAATATGAGGACAAACAGCTGATATAAATATGAGGACAAACATCTGATATAAATATCAGGACAAACAGCTGATATAAATATCAGGACAAACAGCTGATATAAATATCAGGGCAAACAGCTGATAGTAATATCAGGACAAACAGCTGATAAAAATATCAGGACAAACAGCTGATATAAATATCAGGACAAACAGAGGATATAAATATCAGGACAAACAGAGGAAAGGTAAGAGGGTAAGTGTTATGGTGAGTGAATGAGGACCCAAAAGCGAACTAACTTAAACAGAGCTTCTTTAATAACCAAACATAGGTAGGCTCAGATAGACCGGCAGATTCCGACAGGACAGGACAAGGTTACAGCAAACATGACGATAGTCTGGCTCAGGCATGAAACACAACAAACAAGAATCCGACAAAGACAGGAGCAGAAACAGAGAGAGATATAGGGACCTAATCAGAGGGAAAAAGGGAACAGGTGGGAAAAGGGGTGAATGAGGTAGTCAGAGAAGACAAGGAACAGCTGGGGGAAAGAGGGACAGAAACGGTAACCTAGTACGACCAGCAGAGGGAGACAGGGTGAAAGGAAAGGACAGAAACAAGACACAACATGACAGTACATGACAGTACCCCCCCACTCACCGAGCGCCTCCTGGCGCACTCGAGGAGGAAGCCTGGCGGCAACGGAGGAAATCATCGATCAGCGCACGGTCCAGCACGTCCCGAGAGGGAACCCAACTCCTCTCCTCAGGACCGTACCCCTCCCAATCTACGAGGTACTGGTGACCACGGCCCCGAGGACGCATGTCCAAAATCCTACGGACCCTGTAGATGGGTGCGCCCTCGACAAGGATGGGGGGGGGGGGGGGGAAGACGAGCGGGGGCGCGAAGAACGGGCTTGATACAGGAGACATGGAAGACCGGGTGGACGCGACGAAGGTATCGTGGAAGAAGAAGTCGAACTGCGACAGGATTAATGACCCGAGAAATACGGAACGGACCAATGAACCGCGGGGTCAACTTGCGAGAAGCCGTCTTAAGGGGAAGGTTCTGAGTGGAGAGCCAAACTCTCTGACCGCGACAATATCTAGGACTCTTAGTTCTACGCTTATTAGCAGCCCTCACAGTCTGCGTCCTATAACGGCAAAGTGCAGACCTGACCCTCTTCCAGGTGCGCTCGCAACGTTGGACAAAAGCCTGAGCGGAGGGGACGCTGGACTCGGCGAACTGAGATGAGAACAGCGGAGGCTGGTACCCGAGGCTACTCTGAAAAGGAGATAGCCCGGTCGCAGACGAAGGAAGCGAGTTGTGGGCGTATTCTGCCCAGGGGAGCTGTTCTGACCAAGACGCAGGGTTGCGAAAAGAAAGACTGCGTAAGATGCGACCAATAGTCTGATTGGCCCGTTCTGCTTGACCGTTAGACTGGGGGTGAAAGCCGGAAGAGAGACTGACGGAAGCCCCAATCAAACGGCAAAACTCCCTCCAAAATTGAGACGTGAATTGCGGACCTCTGTCCGAAACGACGTCTGACGGAAGGCCATGAATTCTGAAAACATTCTCGATGATGATTTGTGCCGTCTCTTTGGCAGAAGGAAGCTTAGCAAGGGGAATGAAATGAGCCGCCTTAGAGAACCTATCGACAACCGTAAGAATAACAGTCTTCCCCGCTGACGAAGGCAGTCCGGTGACAAAATCTAAGGCGATGTGAGACCACGGTCGAGAGGGAATGGGAAGCGGCCTGAGACGGCCGGCAGGAGGGGAGTTACCGGACTTAGTCTGCGCGCAGACCGAACAAGCAGCCACGAAACGACGCGTGTCATGCTCCCGGGTGGGCCACCAAAAACGCTGGCGAATGGAAGCAAGCGTACCCCGAACGCCAGGGTGGCCGGCTAACTTGGCAGAGTGAGCCCACTGAAGAACGGCCAGACGAGTAGGAACGGGAACGAAAAGAAGGTTCCTAGGACAAGCGCGCGGCGACGGAGTGTGAGTGAGCGCTTGCTTTACCTGCCTCTCAATTCCCCAGACAGTCAACCCGACAACACGCCCCTCAGGGAGAATCCCCTCGGGGTCAGTGGAGGCTACTGAAGAACTGAAGAGACGAGATAAAGCATCAGGCTTGGTGTTCTTAGAGCCCGGGCGATAAGAAATCACAAACTCGAAACGAGCGAAAAACAGCGCCCAACGCGCCTGACGCGCATTAAGTCGTTTGGCAGAACGGATGTACTCAAGGTTCCTATGGTCAGTCCAAACGACAAAAGGAACGGTCGCCCCCTCCAACCACTGTCGCCATTCGCCTAGGGCTAACCGGATGGCGAGCAGTTCGCGGTTTCCCACATCATAGTTACGTTCCGACGGCGACAGGCGATGAGAAAAATACGCGCATGGGTGGACCTTGTCGTCAGAGAGGGAGCGCTGAGAAAGAATGGCTCCCACGCCCACCTCTGACGCGTCAACCTCGACAACGAACTGTCTAGTGACGTCAGGTGTAACAAGGATAGGTGCGGATGTAAAACGATTCTTGAGGAGATCAAAAGCTCCCTGGGCGGAAACGGACCACTTAAAGCACGTCTTGACAGAAGTAAGGGCTGTGAGAGGAGCTGCCACCTGACCGAAATTGCGGATGAAACGACGATAGAAGTTCGCGAAGCCGAGAAAGCGCTGCAGCTCGACGCGTGACTTAGGGACGGGCCAATCAATGACAGCTTGGACCTTAGCGGGATCCATCTTAATGCCTTCAGCGGAAATAACAGAACCGAGAAATGTGACGGAGGAGGCATGAAAAGAGCACTTCTCAGCCTTCACAAAAAGACAATTCTCTAAAAGGCGCTGGAGGACACGTCGAACGTGCTGAACATGAATCTGGAGTGACGGTGAAAAAATCAGGATATCGTCAAGGTAAACGAAAACAAAGATGTTCAGCATGTCTCTCAGGACATCATTGACTAATGCCTGAAAGACAGCTGGAGCGTTAGCGAGGCCGAAAGGAAGAACCCGGTATTCAAAGTGCCCTAACGGAGTGTTAAACGCCGTCTTCCACTCGTCCCCCTCCCTGATGCGCACGAGATGGTAAGCGTTACGAAGGTCCAACTTAGTGAAAAACCTGGCTCCCTGCAGGATCTCGAAGGCTGAAGACATAAGAGGAAGCGGATAACGATTCTTCACTGTTATGTCATTCAGCCCTCGATAATCTATGCAGGGGCGCAGGGACCCGTCCTTCTTCTTAACAAAAAAAAACCCCGCTCCGGCGGGAGAGGAGGAGGGGACTATGGTACCGGCGGCAAGAGCTACAGACAAATAATCTTCGAGAGCCTTACGTTCGGGAGCCGACAGAGAGTATAGTCTACCCCGGGGGGGAGTGGTTCCCGGAAGGAGATCAATACTACAATCATACGACCGGTGTGGAGGAAGAGAGGTGGCCCTGGACCGACTGAACACCGTGCGCAGATCGTGATATTCCTCCGGCACCCCTGTCAAATCACCAGGCTCCTCCTGTGAAGAAGAGACAGAGGAAACAGGAGGGATAGCAGACATTAAACATTTCACATGACAAGAGACGTTCCAGGAGAGGATAGAATTACTAGACCAATTAATGGAAGGATTATGACAAACTAGCCAGGGATGGCCCAAAACAACAGGTGTAAAAGGTGAACGAAAAATTAAAAAAGAAATGGTTTCGCTATGATTACCAGAAACAGTGAGGGTTAAAGGTAGTGTCTCACGCTGAATCCTGGGGAGAGGACTACCATCCAGGGCGAACAAGGCCGTGGACTCCCTTAACTGTCTGAGAGGAATGTCATGTTCCCGAGCCCAGGTCTCGTCCATAAAACAGCCCTCCGCCCCAGAGTCTATTAAGGCACTGCAGGAAGCTGACGAACCGGTCCAGCGTAGATGGACCGACAAGGTAGTGCAGGATCTTGAAGGAGAGACAGGAGTAGTAGCGCTCACCAGTAGCCCTCCGCTTACTGATGAGCTCTGGCTTTTACTGGACATGAAGTGACAAAATGACCAGCAGAACCGCAATAGAGACAGAGGCGGTTGGTGATTCTCCGTTCCCTCTCCTTAGTCGAGATGCGGATACCTCCCAGCTGCATAGGCTCAGCACCCGAGCCGGCAGAGGAAGATGGTAGTGATGCGGAGAGGGGGGCAACGGAGAACGCGAGCTCCTTTCCACGAGCTCGGTGACGAAGATCAACCCGTCGCTCAATGCGAATAGCGAGTTCAATCAAGGAATCCACGCTGGAAGGAACCTCCCGGGAGAGAATCTCATCCTTTACCTCTGCGCGGAGACCCTCCAGAAAACGAGCGAGCAAAGCCGGCTCGTTCCAGCCACTGGAGGCAGCAAGAGTGCGAAACTCAATAGAGTAGTCTGTTATGGATCGATTACCTTGACATAGGGAAGACAGGGCCCTGGAAGCCTCCTCCCCAAAAACAGATCGATCAAAAACCCGTATCATCTCCTCCTTAAAGTCCTGATACTGGTTAGTACACTCAGCCCTTGCCTCCCAGATTGCCGTGCCCCACTCACGAGCCCGTCCAGTAAGGAGAGATATGACGTAGGCGACACGAGCAGTGCTCCTGGAGTAAGTGTTGGGCTGGAGAGAAAACACAATATCACACTGGGTGAGGAACGAGCGGCATTCAGTGGGCTCCCCAGAGTAACACGGCGGGTTATTGATCCTGGGCTCCGGAGATTCGAAAGCCCTGGAAGTGGCCGGTGGATCGAGGCGGAGATGGTGAACCTGTTCTGTGAGGTTGGAGACTTGGGTGGCCAGGGTCTCAACGGCATGTCGAGCAGCAGACAATTCCTGCTTGTGTCTGCCTAGCATCGCTCCCTGGATCTCGACGGCTGAGTGGAGAGGATCCGAAGTCGCTGGGTCCATTCTTGGTCGGATTCTTCTGTTATGGTGAGTGAATGAGGACCCAAAAGCGAACTAACTTAAACAGAGCTTCTTTAATAACCAAACATAGGTAGGCTCAGATAGACCGGCAGATTCCGACAGGACAGGACAAGGTTACAGCAAACATGACGATAGTCTGGCTCAGGCATGAAACACAACAAACAAGAATCCGACAAAGACAGGAGCAGAAACAGAGAGAGATATAGGGACCTAATCAGAGGGAAAAAGGGAACAGGTGGGAAAAGGGGTGAATGAGGTAGTCAGAGAAGACAAGGAACAGCTGGGGGAAAGAGGGACAGAAACGGTAACCTAGTACGACCAGCAGAGGGAGACAGGGTGAAAGGAAAGGACAGAAACAAGACACAACATGACAGTACATGACAGTAAGAGCTCCTCTGAGCCTCTCTCCCTCACAAGGACAAATGGCTGCCGTCCCCCATGCTGTGGTGGGGCTGTGGCAGTGCTGTCTGTCTGTCCCTGTGTCCCTGGGCTTAAGAAAGCAGGCTGGCTTGAGGTTAAGAGGACTGACCACCATGGCCGTCATGCTGCTTTTAGAACCTTAGTCTCTCTGCCTGCCTCTATAGAGAAACACATGAGAGTCATGTCCTGGCAGGAAGAGTCATGACTGTTTTGTCTTACAATATTTCTATCAGTTTGTGCACAAATGTGTGGACATCCCTGTTAGTGAGCATTTTTCTTTGCCAAGATAATCTATCCAACTGACTGGTGTGGCATGTCAAGAAGCTGGTGAAAGTATGATAATTACACAGGTGCACCTTGTGCTGGGGACAATAAAAGGCCACTTTAAAATGTGCAGTTTTTCGCACAACACAATGCCACAGATGTCTCAAGTTTGAGGTGAGCATGTTGAATGCAGGAATGTCCACCAGAGCTGTTGGGGGATGGGGGGGGGGGGGGGGGGGACTGGCTGCCAAGTGGGTGGGCCTATGCACTCCCACCTCTATCCAGTCATGTGAAAAGTCATCCATAGATTAGGGCCTAAAGAATTGAATTAAATTATTTGAACTGTAGTTTAGAGCACTAGAACTCATCACTGAACTTTAAACCCTGTGAGAGTGTAAACAGAAAGATGAGGAGATTTTAATCAGGATTTTAATCAATTCAAACTCTTTTGATCTTGGTGTTTGAAACAACTCAAAAACCAATTCAAACAACAGCATTCAGATGCATTATCTTCTGCGGAGACTAAAGTGGCCTTGGACGTACAATGTTCAAACCAGTGAAGAAAACACCTGTCACCTGCCCAGACATCACAGAGTGCTAGGGATTATCATTCCCTGTCTATGTATTAGGACAGCAAACCAGGGGCATTGACAGTTATACACACCCAGTGAAAATGAAGTGAGAGAGGCCTCATCTCATCTCACACATGGCTGACTCACACCTCTCCTCCTCCTCCATATTCACACCCATCAGCCCACCTCCAAACACACTTAGTGGGATGGGGATCTGTCTGGATCCAGAGGATTATAGAATAAGGAGAACAGGAAGCAGGAAAACGGAAATGCTGATGGAAATTTCCTCCATTCAGAGGCCCTGGGGTGGAGCAGCATATTGCCATTCCGCCGCCTGCCTGCCGCCTGCCTCTCCAGGCCACGCTTAGTAGTGCCATTGATGTCGAGGTAACAATGATGCATGGTG
Source organism: Oncorhynchus clarkii lewisi (assembly GCF_045791955.1). Classification (NCBI taxonomy): domain Eukaryota; kingdom Metazoa; phylum Chordata; class Actinopteri; order Salmoniformes; family Salmonidae; genus Oncorhynchus; species Oncorhynchus clarkii. Next base: position 59,977,104 of record NC_092155.1, on the reverse strand, counting down.
TGACCTTACTTGTAATGCCAGCCTTAATCTACGCAAGTGGAATAAATGAAGTGGGGCCTCTGCAGACGTGCTAGGCTGCCTTATAAAGACAAATCTTGCCACACTCCCAGCTGTGTACATGGATACATACAAGTCAGCTGGGGAAAGGTCTGGAGCCTGTACAAAACAGAGTGAGACGCATCACTCCGCTCAGAGCTGATCTGATCCAGGGTTCTGTTGTCATGGCTGCATGGAGCTGTCTGACATTAACAGAGAGAGAGAAAGAGAGAGAGAGAGAGAGAGAGAGAGAGAGAGAGAGAGAGAGAGCAAGAGAGCAAGAGAGAGAGCAAGAGAGAGAGCTAGAGAAAGAGAGAGAGCTAGAGAGAGAGAGAGAGCAAGAGAGAGAGAGCTAGAGAGAGAGCTAGAGAGAGAGCTAGAGCGAGAGAGAGAGAGAGCTAGAGAGACAGAGAGAGAGCTAGAAAGTGAGCTAGAGAGAGAGAGAGAGAGAGCTAGAGAGAGAGAGAGAGCTAGAGAGAGAGCTAGAGAGAGAGCTAGAGAGAGAGAGAGAGAGAGCTAGAGAGAGAGAGAGAGAGAGAGAGGGCTAGAGAGAGAGCTAGAGAGAGAGAGAGAGAGAGAGAGAGGGCTAGAGAGAGAGCTAGAGAGAGAGCTAGAGAGAGAGAGAGAGAGAGAGAGAGATACTGTATATATAGAGAGCGATGGGTAATTGAAATAGAGGAAGAAAAGAAAAGAACAAGATTGGAAGAGAGGATGGAAAAAGATCCACATGCTAAGGGCCATCAAATATCCAGGAAGTCAAATGTCCCATAAATGTGATATTTATTTGTGAAAATGCATGCTAAGCTGTTTGTGAACAGTATTTTGATATCTACACTCATAAATGCCATATTACGTCATAATGAACATAACCTGTCACATTAAATGCTGAAATTAAAATGACTTGTCAGAACCGCTCATTACAGTTCACAGCAAACGACCTACAACTGTAGCATTTTCAGTTGGATAGCTGGCTGCATGTCAAGTTAGCTGCGATGGTTTGATATGCTGCTGACTTTATTGGCATATCGTAAAGAGCTATCATTGACTCCAATGTTAGTCTGCTAGCTGTGTGTGATGGAGCAGTGAAACAACAGAAGGATAGACAACAACCTTACTGACAATGACAGGACTCTGGGAGGGAAATGGACACAGTGGACACATGAGAGGTGCATTTGTGGTGGGTTTTAATCAACTGCCCCTATGTCCACTGTAGGACAGCCACCTCCCCTTGCCCCTGTCCTGTCCTGTCTCTGACACCAGGTTGATTAATGCCACTGGCCAGGATGATGACGATAATGAGCATAATTAATCAAGGCCTCTTCCTTCCTGCACCTCTTGGAGCTCACAGTGACCTGGAAAAGACACCACCGCCACAAACCTCTTTCCCCCTCCTCATCTCATCTCTCTCTACTCCTCCCTCCCTCTTCCCCCTCTCCCCCGGTTGTCTCACTGACAGGCCTGAACCTCCGCCCGGCAGAAAGGGCCATGTATTATCCTGTCATCACCCCTTCTATTTATATCCCCACCGTCCATCACTATCACTTACTATCCTCCACCCGCCTCACTCTCTCCCCCAGTTCCACCTCGCGGTCCCTTTCTCCAAAGTGGAGTTTTCTTAAAGCCGACCCATATATCTATCCTGCATGGAGGAATAACAGAGCATAACGCTGCCTATGCAAATGGCTGTGAGTCAAAGGGACACACGGCCGGGGGTGACAGCCCGGGAGAAACCAACATCATTTTTAAAAGACGTCCATGAATCCAAAAGAAAAGACAGAGGTCCCCTGCTGCCTGGGGGTCTTAGCTTCTCTCTCCTCTGTAACATGTTCCTGGAGGTTTGACATGCAGTCTGCCTGTGTATGTATGTGTGTGCTAGTGTAATAGAACTGAGCAGTATCTGTGTGGAATATATGCAGCGGCAGAATGATATTTTGAGTTCCTCGGCGACTGCCAGGTAACAGTAGCCTGGAGCGATAGAAAAGTTTTTGTCTCATCTTCTCTTTATTTCCCCTGGTGAAGAGGAGGATACAAAGCTATTTTGCTCAGTAGAGCTGTACGTGCCAGGCATGCCTTCTTCACAAACAGACTCTATCTCCCTTCTTCCCCTCTTCGCCTCACACTACACAGGTGTTAACCCATAAGACAGTGTCACACCAGTCCAGACCTACACAAAAACACACAGAAAGACGCACGCACGCACACTCGCACGCACGCACGCGCGCACGCACGCACGCACGCACGCACGCACGCACACACACACACACACACACACACACACACACACACACACACACACACACACACACACACACACACACACACACACACACACACACACACACACGTAAGACAGTGCCAGGCCAGTCCTACCGAGTAAACAGCAGCATGGTAATCTAGTCAGTAATGCAATGAGCGGCTTTCTGTCAAGATGGTAAACACTGGAGTTTGCCAGCCAGCAGCATCTTCCTTTCTCTGTATGTCTTTAACTTCACACCAGTGAAGTCAGTATTCACTGATGCCAAGAGAAGCCAGGCTTCCCCAAAAAATATTGCAAGAAAAAAATAAAAATATCTTATCTTTAGTCTCTCTGTGTTTCATACTTTTCCTTCAATTCGCAAGAGGCTAAATGTATCATCTCACCGGAGAAAGTATCAGAGCGAGTGAAACAGAACCCCTCAGTATGTGTAGGCCATCTATCTGATGCTGTTTGGCCAAAAA
>NC_092155.1:59926850-59966850 GCF_045791955.1 Oncorhynchus clarkii lewisi | reverse complement strand
GCCTCCCTTCTGTTCATCTCTCCTTTCCTCCCCCCGCCTCCCTTCTGTTCATCTCTCCTCCCCTCCCCCCGCCTCCCGTCTGTTCATCTCTCATCTCCTCCCCCCACCTCTCTTCTGTTCATCTCTCCTATCCTCCCCCCGCCTCTCCTCTGTTTACCTCCCCTCTCCCCCCGCCTCTCCTCTGTTCACCTCCCCTCTCCCCTCCTCCCTTCTGTTCATCTCCCCTTTCTCCCCACGCCTCTCCTCTGTTCACCTCCCCTCTCCCCCGCCTCTCCTCTGTTCACCTCCCCTCTCTCCCCCACCTCTCTTCTGTTCACGTCCTTTCTCCCCTGCCTCTCCTCTGCTTACCTCCCCTCTCCCCCACCTCTCCTCTGTTCACCTCCCCTCTCCCCTGCCTCTCCTCTGTTCACCTCCCCTCTCCCCCGCCTCTGCTCTGTTCACCTCCCCTCTCCCCCTCCTCCCTTCTGTGCATCTCCCCTCTCTCCCCGCCTCTCCTCTGTTTACCTCCCCTCTCCCCCCGCCTCTCCTCTGTTCACCTCCCCTCTCCCCTCCTCCCTTCTGTTCATCTCCCCTTTCTCCCCACGCCTCTCCTCTGTTCACCTCCCGTCTCCCCCCGCCTCTCCTCTGTTCACCTCCCCTCTCTCCCCCACCTCTCTTCTGTTCACGTCCTTTCTTCCCTGCCTCTCCTCTGCTTACCTCCCCTCTCCCCCCACCTCTCCTCTGTTCACCTCCCCTCTCCCCTGCCTCTCCTCTGTTCACCTCCCCTCTCCCCCGCCTCTGCTCTGTTCACCTCCCCTCTCCCCTCCTCCCTTCTGTTCATCTCCCCTTTCTCCCCACGCCTCTCCTCTGTTCACCTCCCCTCTCCCCCGCCTCTCCTCTGTTTACCTCCCCTCTCCCCCGCCTCTCTTCTGTTCACCTCCCCTCTCCCCCGCCTCTCCTCTGTTTACCTCCCCTCTCCCCCACCTCTCTTCTGTTCACCTCCCCTCTCCCCCCACCTCTCCTCTGTTTACCTCCCCTCTCCCCCGCCTATCCTCTGTTCACCTCCCCTCTCCCCCACCTCTCTTCTGTTCACCTCCCCTCTCCCCCACCTCTCTTCTGTTCACCTCCCCTCTCCCCCCACCTCTCCTCTGTTTACCTCCCCTCTCCCCCCGCCTCTCCTCTGTTCACCTCCCCTCTCCCCCTCCTCCCTTCTGTTCATCTCCCCTCTCTCCCCGCCTCTCCTCTGTTTACCTCCCCTCTCCCCCCGCCTCTCCTCTGTTCACCTCCCCTCTCCCCTCCTCCCTTCTGTTCATCTCCCCTTTCTCCCCACGCCTCTCCTCTGTTCACCTCCTCTCTCCCCCGCCTCTCCTCTGTTTACCTCCCCTCCCCCCCGCCTCTCTTCTGTTCACCTCCCCTCTCCCCCGCCTCTCCTCTGTTTACCTCCCCTCCCCCCCGCCTCTCTTCTGTTCACCTCCCCTCTCCCCCACCTCTCTTCTGTTCACCTCCCCTCTCCCCCCACCTCTCCTCTGTTTACCTCCCCTCTCCCCCGCCTATCCTCTGTTCACCTCCCCTCTCCCCCACCTCTCTTCTGTTCACCTCCCCTCTCCCCCCACTTCTCCTCTGTTTACCTCCCCTCTCTCCCCCCGCCTCTCCTCTGTTTACCTCCCCTCTCCCCCCACCTCTCCTCTGTTCACCTCTCCACCCTCTGTTTCCCTCCCTTCTCCCCCCACCTCTCTTCTTTTCACCTCTCCACCCTCTCCCCCCTGAGTCAATGTGCATGGGTACCAGGTAGTAATGAGGCTATATACAGGGAGTACAAGCACTGAGTCATTGTGCAGGGGTACCAGGTAGTAATGAGGTTATATAGAAGGAGTACCAGTACTGAGTCAATGTGCATGGGTACCAGGTAGTAATGAGGCTATATACAGGGAGTACCAGTACTGAGTCAATGTGCATGGGTACCAGGTAGTAATGAGGCTATATAGAAGGAGTACCAGTACTGAGTCAATGTGCAGGGGTACGAAATAGTTGAGGTAATATGTACAAGTAGGTAGGGGTAAAAGTGACAAGGCAATCAGAATAGATAATAAACAGAGTAGCAGCAGCATATGTGGAGAATGTGAAAGTGTGTGCATGTGTGTGAGTGTGGAGTCAATATGCATGTCTGTGTGTGTTTTGTGTGTGTGTATGTAATGTGTAGTGCTGAGCGATCAACTGAACATTCAGATACAGTTGAAGTCGGAAGTTTATATACACCATAACCAAATACATTTAAACTCAGTTTTTCACATTTCCTGACATTTAATCCTAGTAAAAATTCCCTGTCTTAGGTCAGTTAGGATCACCACTTTATTTTAAGAATGTGAAATGTCAGAATAATAGTAGAAAGAATTATTTATTTCAAACTTTATTTCTTTCATCACATTCCCAGTGGGTCACAAGTTTACATACACTCAATTAGTATTTGGTAGCATTGCCTTTAAATTGTTCCACAACCTTCCCACAAAAAGTTGGGTGAATTTTGGCCCATTCCTCCTGACAGAGCTGGTGTAACTAAATCAGGTCTGTAGGCCTCCTTGCTCGCACACGCTTTTTCAGTTCTGCCCACAAATGTTTAATGGGATTGAGGTCAGGGCTTTGTGATGGCCACTCCAATACCTTGAATTTGTTGTCCTTAAGCCATTTTGACACAACTTTGGAAGTATGCTTGGGGGTCATTGTCCATTTGGAAGACCCATTTGCGACCAAGCTTTAACTTCCTGACTGATGTCTTAAGATGTTGCTTCAATATATCCACATCATTGCTCTTCCTCACGATGCCATCTATTTTGTGAAGTGCATCAGTCCCTCCAGCAGCAAAGCACCCCCACAACATGATGCTGCCACCCCCGTGCTTCACGGTTGGGATGGTGTTCTTCGGCTTGCAAGCCTCCCCCTTTTTCATCCAAACATAACAATGGTCATTATGGCCAAACAGTCCTATTTTTCTTTCATCGGACCAGAGGACATTTCTCCAAAAAGTACGATCTTTGTCCCCATGTGCAACCGTCCCCAGTTGCAAACCGTAGTCTGGCTTTTTTAATGGCGGTTTTGGGGCAGTGGCTTCTTCCTTGCCGAGCGGCCTTTCAGGTTGTGACGATATAGGACTTGTTTTACTATGGATATAGATACTTTTGTACCTATTTCCTCCAGCATCTTCACAAGGTCCTTTGCTGTTGTTCTGGGATTGATTTGCACTTTTCGCACCAAAGTACGTTCATCTCTAGGAGACAGAACGTGTCTCCTTTCTGAGCAGTATGACGGCTGTGTGGTACCATGGTGTTTATACTTGCACACTATTGTTTGTACAGATAAACGTGGTACCTCAGGCATTTGGAAATTGCTCCCAAGGGTGAACCAGACTTGTGGAGGTCTACAATGTTTTTCTGAGGTCTTGACTGATTTCTTTTGATTTCCCCATGATGTCAAGCAAAGAGGCACTGAGTTTGAAGGAAGGCCTTGAAATACATCCACAGGTACGCCTCCAATTGACTCAAATGATGTCAATTAGCCTATCAGAAGCTTCTAAAGCCATGACATAATTTTCTGTTTAAAGAAACAGTCAACTTAGTGTATGTAAACTTCTGTCCCACTGGAATTTTTATACAGTAAATTATTAGTGAAATAATCTGTCTGTAAACAATTGTTGGAAAAATTACTTGTGTCATGCACAAAGTAGATGTCCTAACCAACTTGCCAAAACTATAGTTTGTTAACAAGACATTTGTGGAATGGTTGAAGAACGAGTTTTAATGACTCCAACGTAAGTGTATGCAAACTTCCGACTTCAACTGTATTTGACATTTTGTGATCAATTTTTTTCTTTTTTTTTTCGGATAGTGCAACGCACAGTTTCTCTTGAGATAAATCCGACCAAGCCTGAACAGTGCAATGTAGTAGGGAGTTGTAGTTTCCAACACGCCAATATTTAACATTTTATGTCGCAGACAATTACATTGATGGAATCTACAATTTATCTGCACTATTAAAGCTGATCTACACCTAAATACATTTAAAAAAATAAATAATAATAACATTAAAAAAACTACAATGACCGTAATCCATTGCGCGCTTACTTGTCCTGTCTGTGTGGTGCAGACACTGAGGCGGACAGAAAAGAGATGGAGAGCAGCTTCTTCGTGAAGTATATCTACCTGAAAATACATGATCTAAGTGATTGATAGTTGGTATTCAGCAGTCATAAAAGTATGCCTTGTTTACTTTAAAGAACTACTCAAACATTTTCCTCATAAAATATCTTCCTCAGACAGTAAAGGAAGCAGCTATAGCGAGTTGAAATGATGACTTGGAATGAAATATTAAAGACATCAAATACGCCTAAAACAAATGTAGTATACACTACAAATGAAATATATTTTTAAAGTAAAGTAATGTGAATACATTGTGGTTAATATGTGTAATGCGCAGTCACTACCACTACCAGCATTCAACCGACATAATGCATAGTGTATTTAATGTTCCCCAAAAATTGTGAAACCAAAATCAATCAGTCCAGTGAGTTTGAATATAGTCAGCGTATGAGTGTCAATACAATAGTCAGGGTAGCCATTTGATTAACTTGGGGGTAGAAGCTGTTCAGGTTCCTTTTGGTCCAAGAATTGGCGCTCCGGTACCGCTTGCCGTGTGGTAGAAGAGTGAACAGTCTATGGCTTGGGTGGCTGGGTTCCTTGACAAGTTTCTGGGCCTTCCTCTGACACCGCCTGGTATAGAGATCCTGGACGGCAGGGAGCTCGGCCCCAGTGATGTACTGGGCCATCTACATCACCCTCTGTAGTGCCTTGAGATTGAGGGCGCGGTGGAGTGGCCATACCAACCGGTGATGCAGCCAGTCAAGATGCTCTCAATGGTGCAGCTGTAGAACTCTTTGAGGATCTGAGAGCCATACCAAATCTTTTCAGCCTCCTAAGGGGGAAGAGGCGCTGTCGCGCCTTCTTTACGACTGTGCTGGTGTGAGAGGACCATGTTAAGTCAAAGAGGAACTTGAAGCTCTCGACCTGCACCACTACAGCCCCATCGATGTGGATGGGGGTGTGCTCATCCCTCTGTTTTCAGCTCCATTGATTTGCATTTGCAGACATTGAGGGAGAAGTTGTTGTCCCTGCACCACACTGCCAGGTCTCTGACCTCCTCCCTGTAGGCTGTCTCATCATCATCAATGATCAGGCCTACCACCTTTGTGTCGTCAGCAAACTAGATGATGGTGTTGGAGTCGTGCGTGGCCACACAATCGTAGGTGAACAGGGAGTATAGTAGGGATTAAGCATACACCCCCGAGGGACCCCCGTGTTGAGGGTCAGTGTGGCAGATGTGTTGTTACCTACCCTCATCCCCTGCGGGCAGCCCGTCAGAAAGTCCAGGATCCAGTTGCAGAGGGAAGTGTTCGGTCCCAGGGTTCCAACCTTGTGGATGAGCTTGGAGAGGATTATGGTTTTGAACACTGAGATGTAGTCAATGAACAGCATTCTCACAGGTATTACTCTTGTCCAGGGGGAGAGACGAGTGTGGAATGCAATAGAGATTGCATCATCTGTGAATCTGTTGGGGCGGTATGTGAATTGGAGTGGGTCCAGGATGACTGGGATGATGGTGTGGATGTGAGCCATGATGTGAGCCATGTCTTTCAAAGTATTTCATGGTTACAGATGTGAGTGCTACGGAAGGATAGTAATTTAGGCAGGTTACCTTTGAGTTCTTAGGATCAGGGACAACGGTGGTCTGCTTGAAAAATCTTGGTATTACAGACTGGGACAAGGAAATGTTGAAAATGTCCGTGAAGACACTTGCCAGCTGGTCTGCGCATGTTCTGTGAATGTGCCCTGTTATTCCGTCTGGCCCAGCGGCCTTGGAAATGTTAACCTGTTTAAAAGTCTTACTCATATCGGTGACGGAGAGCGAGATCACACAGTCATCCAGAACAACAGGGACTCTCATGCCTGGCTCGGTATTGTTTGCCTCGAACCGAGCACAGAAGGCATTCAGCTCATCTGGGAAGTTTGCATCACTGGGAAATTCACAGCTGGCTTTCCCTTTGTAATCTGTAATAGTCTGAAAATCCTGCCACATCCAACTAGCGTCGGAGCCGGTGTAGTAGGATTCTAGCTTATTCCTATATTGACCTTTTCTATGATTGATGGCTCGTCGGAGGTCGTAGTGGGATGTTTTATAAGTATACATGTCCATGTCCCATTCCTTGAAAGCGGTAGCTCTAGCCTTTTGCCCAGCGCTGATACTTCCTGTAATCCATGGCTTTTGGTTAGGGTACGTACGTACAGTCACTGTGTGGACGAAGTCATTGATGCACTTATTGATGAAACCTGTGACTGAGGTGCTGAACTCCTCAATGTTATCGGATGAATCCCTAAACATATTCCAGTGCTAGCAAAGCAGGCTTGTAGGTGAGCATCCGCTTCGTTGGACCTCTTCGGACCACAGTAAAAGTGATCCAGAGTGTTAGCGCCTCTTGTGGTGCAGCAGATGTGTTGGTAAAAGTGGGGTCAAACTCATTTTAGTCCCTCATGTTAAAGTCTCCGCCCACTAGAAACACTGCCTTTGTTTATGGTCCCGTACTGCTTGTTGAGTGCCTGCTTAGTGCCATTCTAATTGTGTGGTGGGATGTACACAGCAGTGATTGATTACAGATGAAAGCTCTCTTGGTAGATAAAAACATCTGCAATTTACCATGAGGTATTCTAGTTCAGATGAACAAAAGCTGGAGAAAAGCTGTGCAACAGTTGTTGCACCAGTTTGGTTTTGCCCGAGTCTGCTGTTCGGCCGCGACGAAGCCGCGAAGAAACCCTTGAGTATTATGTCCATATCATCCGTCAGCAACGTTTTATTACAGGTTTTCACGTCATGTTGATAGGAAACTCTCACACGTTGGTAGGAAACTCTCACACGTTGATAGGAAACTCTTACACGTTGGTAGGAAACTCTCACACGTTGGTAGGAAACTCTCACACGTTGGTAGGAAACTCTCACACGTTGGTAGGAAACTCTCACACGTTGGTAGGAAACTCTCACACAATGGTAGGAAACTCTCACACGTTTATAGGATACTCTCACACATTGATAGGAAACTCTCACACGTTGGTAGGAAACTCTTACACGTTGGTAGGAAACTTTCACACGTTGGTAGGAAACTCTCACACATTGATAGGAAACTCTCACACGTTGGTAGGAAACTCTCACATGTTGGTAGGAAACTCTCACACATTGATAGGAAACTCTCACAAGTTGGTAGGGAACTCTCACACGTTGATAGGAAACTCTCACACGTTGATAGGAAACTCTCACACGTTGGTAGGAAACTCTCACACATTTATAGGAAACTCTCACACTTTGGTAGGAAACTCTCACACGTTGGTAGGAAACTCTCACACATTGGTAGGAAACTGTCACTCGTTGATAGGAAACTCTCACACGTTGGTAGAAAACGCTCACACAGAGCTCATCCATCTTGTTCTCAAGTGACTGGACAGTAGATCAAAAGTAGTAGGCATCATAGGTGATAATGGTGTGAGCTTTCTGTACAAACAAAATAAGGATAAACATGAAAACATGTACTAAAGAGCAAAATAGCTATGTTGGGTTGGAGTACGTAAGATGTCCATCATCTCCATCAGCGGCATCTTCCTGTCCTCTCCCCTCCTCGTTTCCTCTGCTCTCCTGTCCTCTGCTCCCCAACCCCCGATGCCACTCATCCACTGCCAGCCTGCCAATTAAAAGGCTGATTAAAACCGACAAAGTGTCTCCAAATGAAGAAAGAGCTGGTGGAGGTCTTTACTGCTGAAGCCTGTCAATTATACAGCTAGAGGGGATCGGAGAGCAGGAGCTGAGGAAGGAAGGGGGCAGGCAATACCATGCAGGGTAGGAGAGAAGGAGACAACATGGTTGAATGATACTCTACTGTGTGAAATGTGCAGGACCATAATGGCCCTTTTGCTGGGAAAGCAACACAAGACACACAGACTGAACTTTAGTGAGAGACAGTTGCCCCAGTAGGCTCATGAAGAAAGGCTTATGTCTGGGTCGACGGTCCCCAAACTGGCCTGAAATACATGAGGGCAGGAAGGGAGGAACAGAACGATGACAGAGATAAAGACAAAGAGAGGAGAAGAAACCCTGGCTGCTGTGTAACCTTCCCTATTAGACTGTCCCCTCTCTCTGCTCATCTCGTCTTTCTCGCCACCTCTCATTGCATGTCAGTACTGTAAGTCAGAAAAGTCCCAAAGTGATGGGCTCAATAGCAAAGCACTCAATCCCACATAAAGCACCCATGGTGCACATCAGCAGCTAAAATATGATGGCTCATAAATCTTGTTTTTGCGGGACGACGATGAGAGGAGAAGGGAGGAGGCCCAGTCTCTCTCTCCAGCATCGTTACTGCTGCTTTCCTCCCTCCCCAAGGCATATTCCTACTCCATTTAAGCTAAATGTCAACTTTTCAACACCATTTCTCTTTGAGTTCCCATAGTTGCCATTTGTTTTAACACGAAGAGAGAAAAATGAGAAAATAAGTCAACAAGAAGACCTATTCAAAGAGTGTGTTGTCAGACTCAGGGGCTTTCCAAGGGCTGAGTGGAGGGTAGGAGCAGTTTGTCCTTTTGGTAAAAAAGTGCAGTAACCAAGTAACCAGAGAGATAAAATAGATCCCAGATGCCTGACGAGCCACTACTTGTTCTGGAGCCAATAATGGGAGTCGGAAAAATAGCTACTTGCTTATAAGAATGTACCTGCAAAGAACAATGACACAAAGAACAGCTGAATTCTAACACTGTAATAAGACTATATTAATTATATGTTTTGTAATATACATATTATTTGTGATATTTGTATCATTAAGAAGTTAATAATATTATTTCAGTTAAATCGGAATGGTTTTTCTACTCCTTGAGATTCCAAACGGATGTGAGGTTCTCTGGTCAAGGCACAATCCAGATGGTAGTGGATTAAGAAATAAAACTAATTATAGGTTGGTGGGCAAAGATTGTGTGGAGAGACAGCACCTTTGGGACTTCCCCAAACTTTTCTGTCAGTGTCTGGTGGAGTAAATACCTTCCTTCAGGCGCCAACCAAGTCTCTGACCAACATAGTATTTACTGATGCAGTGGAAATGAGCAGGTTTGGGCTTAGTGAAAACACACCATTCAACAACTCCTGCTCAATAAAACCTGATACAGATAGCTGAGCATCCGTTTCATTTATTCATGTTCTCTGCTATTTTAGTAATTGACACCACCTCTCTTTAAGGCTGGTCTGTTGCTGTTCTGCAGTGGGAGGAGAGTGTGTGTGTGTGTGTGTGTGTGTGTGTGTGTGTGTGTGTGTGTGTGTGTGTGTGTGTGTGTGTGTGTGTGTGTGTGTGTGTGTGTGTGTGTGTGTGTGTGTGTGTGTGTGTGTGTGTGTGTGTAAGAGAGAGAGAGAGAGAGAAAGGGGAATGTGGGGGGAGAAAACAGCCTGCATGCCTCATAAAACAGAGAGTCCCATAGAAGAGCCATTTCCTGTGTGCTGTGCATTGTGTGTGTGTGTGTGTGTGTGTGTGTGTGTGCGTGTGTGTGTGTGTGTGTGTGTGTGTGTGTGTGTGTGTGTGTCTGTGTGTGTGTGTGTGTGTGTGTGTGCATTGTGCCTACACACACATCCAGCTAGCTAGCAGATATACAACAGGCTGAGTGAGGTGGTAGTAAAGCCTACACACTGACCATCTGGACATAGAGCCTCCTGAAACACACTGACTGACTTCAATCTCCCCCTGTGTCTATCTCTCTTTCTCCTCTAGCGGCACAGAGAAAGGGATAAATAGAGAAAGAGAATGATTGAGAGAAAGTGAGTCAAAGAGAAAGATATCCAGGAGAGAGAGAGAGTCAGAGATCGAGAGAGAAAGGGCACAATTTTTCAAACAAAGTCTCAGTCCGTGGGGGCATGCATTAAACATAGTGTGAGACAGAGCTCACCCTTTCTACTCTATTGGCTTATTCAGTGGGGAGGAAACCGGTGTTAATATTTCATGGGCCAGGAAAAAGAATGAAGAGGTGTACACTCATGGGACAGGACGGACAGGAGAGTCCTGCGTCGTCGCCCACCTGCCCCCATCCTCCCAGGAGTGAGGCTTGTGTGTGTGTGTGTGTGTGTGTGTGTGTGTGTGTGTGTGTGTGTGTGTGTGTGTATGTGTGTGTGTGTGTGTGTGTGTGTGTGTGTGTGTGTGTGTGTGTGTGTTTCCCTCTCTTCCCAGTGCGCAGGCAGTCGGTGACAATATGAACTGACAGCAGCGTAGCGAGGCTGACTGGACAACACACACCATCATTCAGTCCATTAGGTTAGGCTGAGCCGCCAGTCCCTCAACTGATGAGGCCGAGAGGAGAAGAGAAGGGACCATATTCATCATCACTCCCCCTCTGATATGGGACACCTGTCCACATCCAGCCTCACGATCTGCAATACCAAACTCCTCCAAAATAATTGAGTTCGACTCCAGAGAGGCAACCACTGTAGTCGGGACATGTTGGGGAGCGAAGCTGCACTGCTTCCTTTAGCTTGGGACTTTTGTTATTTCTTACTTTAAAAGGAGTCACTATCTGCACTGTGAGTGTGGTGCCAGGAAAACAAACCTCTTCCTAAACGTCACTAAGACCAGGGAGCTGATCGTGTTCTACAGGAAACAGGGGGGCGAGGATGCACCCATCCACATAGATGAGGCTAAAGTGGGGTGGGTCGAGAGCTTCAAGTTCCTCTGTGTCCAAATCACTAAGGACTTAAAATGGTCCACACCCAAGCAAACAGTCATGAAGAAGGCGCAACAGCACCTCTTCCCCGTCAGAAGGTTATCCAGCTGTCCCATCGAGAGCATCTTGACTGGTTCCAGCACTGCTTGGTACGGCAACAGCACCACCCTCAATCGCATGGCGCTACAGAGGGTTGTGCTGACAGCCCAGTACATCACTGGGGTCGAGCTCCCTGCCGTCCAGGACCTCAATATCAGGGGGTGTGAAAGGAAAGCACATAAAATTCTGAATGACTCCATCCACCCAAGCCATAGACTGTTGTCTCTGCTTCAGCATGGCAAGCGGTATCAGAGCAACAAGTCTGACACCAACAGGCTACTGTATCCCCATGCTATAAGACTGCTAAGAAGCTAACAAAATGGCTATAGGGATTATCTTCATTGACCGTTCTATTGTAATTTTTTTAAATGACTGACTCTATGCACACTCACATGCTCACGTTATACACACTACATTCTCACAGACACTCACACTGACACAACATCATACATGCACTTCATCTGCTCACATACAACACGCACACACATTCATACTGACTCCATGCACACTCACACAACATCATACATACACTTCATCTGCTCACATACAACACGCACACACACTGGCATACAATCATAATTTACAGTGTCGCTACTCTGTTTGTCATATATCCTGATGCCTAATCACCTCTACCTCTACCAGTCCAGTATCTCTGTACACTGTAAATATGGTATTGGCACTGATCCTGTATATAGTTACTGATCCTGGTACTGATCCTGTATATAGTTACTGATCCTGGCACTGATCCTGTATATAGTTACTGATCCTGATCCTGTATATAGTTACTGATCCTGGAACTGATCCTGTATATAGTTTACTGTCCCTGAAACTGATCCTGTATATAGTTACTGACCCTGAAACTGATCCTGTATATAGTTACTGATTCTGGAACTGATCCTGTACATAGTTACTGACCCTGAAACTGATCCTGTATATAGTTACTGACCCTGAAACTGATCCTGTATATAGTTACTGACCCTGAAACGGATCCTGTATATAGTTACTGACCCTGAAACTAATCCTGTATATACAGTGCCTTGCGAAAGTATTCGGCCCCCTTGAACTTTGCGACCTTTTGCCACATTTCAGGCTTCAAACATAAAGATATAAAACTGTATTTTTTTGTGAAGAATCAACAACAAGTGGGACACAATCATGAAGTGGAACGACATTTATTGGATATTTCAAACTTTTTTAACAAATCAAAAACTGAAAAATTGGGCGTGCAAAATTATTCAGCCCCCTTAAGTTAATACTTTGTAGCGCCACCTTTTGCTGCGATTACAGCTGTAAGTCGCTTGGGGTATGTCTCTATCAGTTTTGCACATCGAGAGACTGACATTTTTTCCCATTCCTCCTTGCAAAACAGCTCGAGCTCAGTGAGGTTGGATGGAGAGCATTTGTGAACAACAGATTTCAGTTCTTTCCACAGATTCTCGATTGGATTCAGGTCTGGACTTTGACTTGGCCATTCTAACACCTGGATATGTTTATTTTTGAACCATTCCATTGTAGATTTTGCTTTATGTTTTGGATCATTGTCTTGTTGGAAGACAAATCTCCGTCCCAGTCTCAGGTCTTTTGCAGACTCCATCAGGTTTTCTTCCAGAATGGTCCTGTATTTGGCTCCATCCATCTTCCCATCCATTTTAACCATCTTCCCTGTCCCTGCTGAAGAAAAGCAGGCCCAAACCATGATGCTGCCACCACCATGTTTGACAGTGGGGATAGTGTGTTCAGGGTGATGAGCTGTGTTGCTTTTACGCCAAACATAAAGTTTTGCATTGTTGCCAAAAAGTTCAATTTTGGTTTCATCTGACCAGAGCACCTTCTTCCACATGTTTGATGTGTCTCCCAGGTGGCTTGTGGCAAACTTTAAACGACACTTTAAGAAATGGCTTTCTTCTTGCCACTCTTCCATAAAGGCCAGATTTGTGCAATATACGACTGATTGTTGTCCTATGGACAGAGTCTCCCACCTCAGCTGTAGATCTCTGCAGTTCATTCAGAGTGATCATGGGCCTCTTGGCTGCATCTCTGATCAGTCTTCTCCTTGTATGAGCTGAAAGTTTAGAGGGACGGCCAGGTCTTGGTAGATTTGCAGTGGTCTGATGCTCCTTCCATTTCAATATTATCGCTTGCGCAGTGCTCCTTGGGATGTTTAAAGCTTGGGAAATCTTTTTGTATCCAAATCCGGCTTTAAACTTCTTCACAACAGTATCTCGGACCTGCCTGGTGTGTTCCTTGTTCTTCATGATGCTCTCTGCGCTTTTGACGGACCTCTGAGACTATCACAGTGCAGGTGCATTTATACGGAGACTTGATTACACACAGGTGGATTGTATTTATCATCATTAGTCATTTAGGTCAACATTGGATCATTCAGAGATTCTCACTGAACTTCTGGAGAGAGTTTGCTGCACTGAAAGTAAAGGGGCTGAATAATTTTGCACGCCCAATTTTTCAGTTTTTGATTTGTTAAAAAAGTTTGAAATATCCAATAAATGTCGTTCCACTTCGTGATTGTGTCCCACTTGTTGTTGATTCTTCACAAAAAAATACAGTTTTATATCTTTATGTTTGAAGCCTGAAATGTGGCAAAAGGTCGTAAAGTTCAAGGGGGCCGAATACTTTCGCAAGGCACTGTAGTTACTGACCCTGAAACTAATCCTTTATATAGTTACTGACCCTGAAACTGATCCTGTATATAGCTTACTGTCCCTGAAACTGATCCTGTATATAGCTTACTGACCCTGAAACTGATCCTGTATATAGCTTACTGACCCTGAAACTGATCCTGTATATAGCTTACTGTCCCTGAAACTAATCCTGTATATAGTTACTGACCCTGAAACTGATCCTGTATATAGCTACAGACCCTGAAACTAATCCTGTATATAGTTTACTGACCCTGAAACTGATCCTGTATATATATAGCTTACTGTCCCAGAAACTGATCCTGTATATAGCTTACTGACCCTGAAACTGATCCTGTATATAGCTACTGACCTTGAAACTGATCCTGTATATAGCTTACTGACCCTGAAACTAATCCTGTATATAGTTACTGACCCTGAAACTGATCCTGTATATAGTTACTGATCCTGGACCTGATCCTGTATATAGCTTACTGACCCTGAAACTAATCCTGTATATAGCTACGGACCTTGAAACTGATCCTGTATATAGCTTACTGACCTTGAAACTGATCCTGTATATAGCTTACTGACCTTGAAACTGATCCTGTATATAGCTACAGACCCTGAAACTAATCCTGTATATAGTTTACTGACCCTGAAACTGATCCTGTATATATATAGCTTACTGTCCCAGAAACTGATCCTGTATATAGCTTACTGACACTGAAACTGATCCTGTATATAGCTACTGACCTTGAAACTGATCCTGTATATAGCTTACTGACCCTGAAACTAATCCTGTATATAGTTACTGACCCTGAAACTGATCCTGTATATAGTTACTGATCCTGGACCTGATCCTGTATATAGTTTACTGACCCTGAAACTGATCCTGTATATATATAGCTTACTGTCCCAGAAACTGATCCTGTATATAGCTTACTGACCCTGAAACTGATCCTGTATATAGCTACTGACCTTGAAACTGATCCTGTATATAGCTTACTGACCCTGAAACTGATCCTGTATATAGTTACTGATCCTGGACCTGATCCTGTATATAGCTTACTGACCCTGAAACTAATCCTGTATATAGCTACGGACCTTGAAACTGATCCTGTATAAAGCTTACTGACCTTGAAACTGATCCTGTATATAGCTTACTGACCTTGAAACTGATCCTGTATATAGCTACAGACCCTGAAACTAATCCTGTATATAGTTTACTG
Organism: Oncorhynchus clarkii lewisi; assembly: GCF_045791955.1. Lineage (NCBI taxonomy): Eukaryota > Metazoa > Chordata > Actinopteri > Salmoniformes > Salmonidae > Oncorhynchus > Oncorhynchus clarkii. The sequence continues at coordinate 59,952,129 of NC_092155.1, read as the reverse complement.
ACCCTGAAACTGATCCTGTATATATATAGCTTACTGTCCCAGAAACTGATCCTGTATATAGCTTACTGACCCTGAAACTGATCCTGTATATAGCTACTGACCTTGAAACTGATCCTGTATATAGCTTACTGACCCTGAAACTAATCCTGTATATAGTTACTGACCCTGAAACTGATCCTGTATATAGTTACTGATCCTGGACCTGATCCTGTATATAGCTTACTGACCCTGAAACTAATCCTGTATATAGTTACTGACCCTGAAACTGATCCTGTATATAGCTTACTGTCCCTGAAACTGATCCTGTATATAGCTTACTGACCCTGAAACTGATCCTGTATATAGCTACTGACCTTGAAACTGATCCTGTATATAGCTTACTGACCCTGAAACTAATCCTGTATATAGTTACTGACCCTGAAACTGATCCTGTATATAGTTACTGATCCTGGACCTGATCCTGTATATAGCTTACTGACCCTGAAACGAATCCTGTATATAGCTACTGACCTTGAAACTGATCCTGTATATAGCTTACTGACCTTGAAACTGATCCTGTATATAGCTTACTGACCTTGAAACTGATCCTGTATATAGTTACTGACACTGGACCTGATCCTGTATATAGTTACTGATCCTGTATATAGCTTACTGACCCTGAACCTAATCGTGTATATAGCTTACTGTCCCTGAAACTGATCCTGTATATAGATACTGACCCTGGAACTGATCCTGTATATAGCTTACTGACCCTGAAACTAATCCTGTATATAGCTTACTGACCCTGAAACTAATCCTGTATATAGCTTACTGACCCTGAAACTGATCCTGTATATAGCTTACTGACCCTGAAACTAATCCTGTATATAGTTACTGACCCTGAAACTGATCCTGTATATAGTTACTGATCCTGGACCTGATCCTGTATATAGCTTACTGACCCTGAAACTAATCCTGTATATAGCTACTGACCTTGAAACTGATCCTGTATATAGCTTACTGACCTTGAAACTGATCCTGTATATAGCTTACTGACCTTGAAACTGATCCTGTATATAGTTACTGACACTGGACCTGATCCTGTATATAGTTACTGATCCTGTATATAGCTTACTGACCCTGAACCTAATCGTGTATATAGCTTACTGTCCCTGAAACTGATCCTGTATATAGATACTGACCCTGGAACTGATCCTGTATATAGCTTACTGACCCTGAAACTAATCCTGTATATAGCTTACTGACCCTGAAACTAATCCTGTATATAGCTTACTGTCCCTGAAACTGATCCTGTATATAGCTTACTGACCCTGAAACTGATCCTGTATATAGCTTACTGACCCTGAAACTGATCCTGTATATAGCTTACTGACCCTGAAACTGATCCTGTATATAGCTTACTGTCCCTGAAACTAATCCTGTATATAGTTTCTGACCCTGAAACTGATTCTGTATATAGCTTACTGTCCCTGAAACTGATCCTGTATATAGCTTACTGACCCTGAAACTGATCCTGTACATAGCTACTGACCTTGAAACTGATCCTGTATATAGCATACTGACCCTGAAACTAATCCTGTATATAGTTACTGACCCTGAAACTGATCCTGTATATAGTTACTGATCCTGGACCTGAATCTGTATATAGCTTACTGACCCTGAAACGAATCCTGTATATAGCTACTGACCTTGAAACTGATCCTGTATATAGCTTACTGACCTTGAAACTGATCCTGTATATAGCTTACTGACCTTGAAACTGATCCTGTATATAGTTACTGACACTGGACCTGATCCTGTATATAGTTCCTGATCCTGTATATAGCTTACTGTCCCTGAAACTGATCCTGTATATAGCTTACTGTCCCTGAAACTAATCCTGTATATAGTTACTGACCCTGAAACTGATCCTGAATATAGCTACAGACCCTGAAACTAATCCTGTATATAGTTCACTGACCCTGAATCTGATCCTGTATATAGCTTACTGACCCTGAAACTATTTCTGTATATAGCTTACTGACCCTGAAACTTATCCTGTATATAGCTACTGACCCTGAAACTAATCCTGTATATAGTTTACTGACCCTGAAACTAATCCTGTATATAGCTTACTGTCCCTGAAACTGATCCTGTATATAGCTTACTGACCCTGAAACTAATCCTGTATATAGTTACTGACCCTGAAACTGATCCTGTATATATATAGCTTACTGTCCCTGAAACTGATCCTGTATATAGCTTACTGACCCTGAAACTGATCCTGTATATAGCTACTGACCTTGAAACTGATCCTGTATATAGCTTACTGACCCTGAAACTAATCCTGTATATAGTTACTGACCCTGAAACTGATCCTGTATATAGTTACTGATCCTGGACCTGATCCTGTATATAGCTTACTGACCCTGAAACTAATCCTGTATATAGTTTACTGACCCTGAAACTGATCCTGTATATAGCTTACTGACCCTGAAACTATTTCTGTATATAGCTTACTGACCCTGAAACTGATCCTGTATATAGCTACTGACCCTGAAACTAATCCTGTATATAGCTTACTGACCCAGAAACTAATCCTGTATATAGCTTACTGTCCCTGAAACTGATCCTGTATATAGCTTACTGACCCTGAAACTGATCCTGTATATAGCTACTGACCTTGAAACTGATCCTGTATATAGTTACTGACCCTGAAACTGATCCTGTATATAGCTTACTGACCCTGAAACTATTTCTGTATATAGCTTACTGACCCTGAAACTGATCCTGTATATAGCTACTGACCCTGAAACTAATCCTGTATATAGCTTACTGTCCCTGAAACTGATCCTGTATATAGCTTACTGACCCTGAAACTAATCCTGTATATAGTTACTGACCCTGAAACTGATCCTGTATATATATAGCTTACTGTCCCTGAAACTGATCCTGTATATAGCTTACTGACCCTGAAACTGATCCTGTATATAGCTACTGACCTTGAAACTGATCCTGTATATAGCTTACTGACCCTGAAACTAATCATGTATATAGTTACTGACCCTGAAACTGATCCTGTATATAGTTACTGATCCTGGACCTGATCCTGTATATAGCTTACTGACCCTGAAACTAATCCTGTATATAGCTACTGACCTTGAAACTGATCCTGTATATAGCTTACTGACCTTGAAACTGATCCTGTATATAGCTACAGACCCTGAAACTAATCCTGTATATAGTTTACTGACCCTGAAACTGATCCTGTATATATATAGCTTACTGTCCCAGAAACTGATCCTGTATATAGCTTACTGACCCTGAAACTGATCCTGTATATAGCTACTGACCTTGAAACTGATCCTGTATATAGCTTACTGACCCTGAAACTAATCCTGTATATAGTTACTGACCCTGAAACTGATCCTGTATATAGTTACTGATCCTGGACCTGATCCTGTATATAGCTTACTGACCCTGAAACTAATCCTGTATATAGTTACTGACCCTGAAACTGATCCTGTATATAGCTTACTGTCCCTGAAACTGATCCTGTATATAGCTTACTGACCCTGAAACTGATCCTGTATATAGCTACTGACCTTGAAACTGATCCTGTATATAGCTTACTGACCCTGAAACTGATCCTGTATATAGTTACTGACCCTGAAACTGATCCTGTATATAGTTACTGATCCTGGACCTGATCCTGTATATAGCTTACTGACCCTGAAACGAATCCTGTATATAGCTACTGACCTTGAAACTGATCCTGTATATAGCTTACTGACCTTGAAACTGATTCTGTATATAGCTTACTGACCTTGAAACTGATCCTGTATATAGTTACTGACACTGGACCTGATCCTGTATATAGTTACTGATCCTGTATATAGCTTACTGACCCTGAACCTAATCGTGTATATAGCTTACTGTCCCTGAAACTGATCCTGTATATAGATACTGACCCTGGAACTGATCCTGTATATAGCTTACTGACCCTGAAACTAATCCTGTATATAGCTTACTGACCCTGAAACTAATCCTGTATATAGCTTACTGACCCTGAAACTGATCCTGTATATAGCTTACTGACCCTGAAACTAATCCTGTATATAGTTACTGACCCTGAAACTGATCCTGTATATAGTTACTGGTCCTGGACCTGATCCTGTATATAGCTTACTGACCCTGAAACTAATCCTGTATATAGCTACTGACCTTGAAACTGATCCTGTATATAGCTTACTGACCTTGAAACTGATCCTGTATATAGCTTACTGACCTTGAAACTGATCCTGTATATAGTTACTGACACTGGACCTGATCCTGTATATAGTTACTGATCCTGTATATAGCTTACTGACCCTGAACCTAATCGTGTATATAGCTTACTGTCCCTGAAACTGATCCTGTATATAGATACTGACCCTGGAACTGATCCTGTATATAGCTTACTGACCCTGAAACTAATCCTGTATATAGCTTACTGACCCTGAAACTAATCCTGTATATAGCTTACTGTCCCTGAAACTGATCCTGTATATAGCTTACTGACCCTGAAACTGATCCTGTATATAGCTTACTGACCCTGAAACTGATCCTGTATATAGCTTACTGACCCTGAAACTGATCCTGTATATAGCTTACTGTCCCTGAAACTAATCCTGTATATAGTTTCTGACCCTGAAACTGATTCTGTATATAGCTTACTGTCCCTGAAACTGATCCTGTATATAGCTTACTGACCCTGAAACTGATCCTGTACATAGCCACTGACCTTGAAACTGATCCTGTATATAGCTTACTGACCCTGAAACTAATCCTGTATATAGTTACTGACCCTGAAACTGATCCTGTATATAGTTACTGATCCTGGACCTGAATCTGTATATAGCTTACTGACCCTGAAACGAATCCTGTATATAGCTACTGACCTTGAAACTGATCCTGTATATAGCTTACTGACCTTGAAACTGATCCTGTATATAGCTTACTGACCTTGAAACTGATCCTGTATATAGTTACTGACACTGGACCTGATCCTGTATATAGTTCCTGATCCTGTATATAGCTTACTGTCCCTGAAACTGATCCTGTATATAGCTTACTGTCCCTGAAACTAATCCTGTATATAGTTACTGACCCTGAAACTGATCCTGAATATAGCTACAGACCCTGAAACTAATCCTGTATATAGTTCACTGGCCCTGAATCTGATCCTGTATATAGCTTACTGACCCTGAAACTATTTCTGTATATAGCTTACTGACCCTGAAACTTATCCTGTATATAGCTACTGACCCTGAAACTAATCCTGTATATAGTTTACTGACCCTGAAACTAATCCTGTATATAGCTTACTGTCCCTGAAACTGATCCTGTATATAGCTTACTGACCCTGAAACTAATCCTGTATATAGTTACTGACCCTGAAACTGATCCTGTATATATATAGCTTACTGTCCCTGAAACTGATCCTGTATATAGCTTACTGACCCTGAAACTGATCCTGTATATAGCTACTGACCTTGAAACTGATCCTGTATATAGCTTACTGACCCTGAAACTAATCCTGTATATAGTTACTGACCCTGAAACTGATCCTGTATATAGTTACTGATCCTGGACCTGATCCTGTATATAGCTTACTGACCCTGAAACTAATCCTGTATATAGTTTACTGACCCTGAAACGGATCCTGTATATAGCTTACTGACCCTGAAACTATTTCTGTATATAGCTTACTGACCCTGAAACTGATCCTGTATATAGCTACTGACCCTGAAACTAATCCTGTATATAGCTTACTGACCCAGAAACTAATCCTGTATATAGCTTACTGTCCCTGAAACTGATCCTGTATATAGCTTACTGACCCTGAAACTGATCCTGTATATAGCTACTGACCTTGAAACTGATCCTGTATATAGTTACTGACCCTGAAACTGATCCTGTATATAGCTTACTGACCCTGAAACTATTTCTGTATATAGCTTACTGACCCTGAAACTGATCCTGTATATAGCTACTGACCCTGAAACTAATCCTGTATATAGCTTACTGTCCCTGAAACTGATCCTGTATATAGCTTACTGACCCTGAAACTAATCCTGTATATAGTTACTGACCCTGAAACTGATCCTGTATATATATAGCTTACTGTCCCTGAAACTGATCCTGTATATAGCTTACTGACCCTGAAACTGATCCTGTATATAGCTACTGACCTTGAAACTGATCCTGTATATAGCTTACTGACCCTGAAACTAATCCTGTATATAGTTACTGACCCTGAAACTGATCCTGTATATAGTTACTGATCCTGGACCTGATCCTGTATATAGCTTACTGACCCTGAAACTAATCCTGTATATAGCTACTGACCTTGAAACTGATCCTGTATATAGCTTACTGACCTTGAAACTGATCCTGTATATAGCTTACTGACCTTGAAACTGATCCTGTATATAGCTTACTGACCTTGAAACTGATCCTGTATATAGTTACTGACACTGGACCTGATCCTGTATATAGTTACTGATCCTGTATATAGCTTAATGACCCTGAACCTAATCGTGTATATAGCTTACTGTCCCTGAAACTGATCCTGTATATAGATACTGACCCTGGAACTGATCCTGTATATAGCTTACTGACCCTGAAACTAATCCTGTATATAGCTTACTGACCCTGAAACTAATCCTGTATATAGCTTACTGTCCCTGAAACTGATCCTGTATATAGCTTACTGACCCTGAAACTGATCCTGTATATAGCTTACTGACCCTGAAACTGATCCTGTATATAGCTTACTGACCCTGAAACTGATCCTGTATATAGCTTACTGTCCCTGAAACTAATCCTGTATATAGTTACTGACCCTGAAACTGATCCTGTATATAGCTTACTGTCCCTGAAACTGATCCTGTATATAGCTTACTGACCCTGAAACTGATCCTGTATATAGCTACTGACCTTGAAACTGATCCTGTATATAGCTTACTGACCCTGAAACTAATCCTGTATATAGTTACTGACCCTGAAACTGATCCTGTATATAGTTACTGATCCTGGACCTGATCCTGTATATAGCTTACTGACCCTGAAACGAATCCTGTATATAGCTACTGACCTTGAAACTGATCCTGTATATAGCTTACTGACCTTGAAACTGATCCTGTATATAGTTACTGACACTGGACCTGATCCTGTATATAGTTACTGATCCTGTATATAGCTTACTGACCCTGAACCTAATCGTGTATATAGCTTACTGTCCCTGAAACTGATCCTGTATATAGATACTGACCCTGGAACTGATCCTGTATATAGCTTACTGACCCTGAAACTAATCCTGTATATAGCTTACTGACCCTGAAACTAATCCTGTATATAGCTTACTGACCCTGAAACTGATCCTGTATATAGCTTACTGACCCTGAAACTAATCCTGTATATAGTTACTGACCCTGAAACTGATCCTGTATATAGTTACTGATCCTGGACCTGATCCTGTATATAGCTTACTGACCCTGAAACTAATCCTGTATATAGCTACTGACCTTGAAACTGATCCTGTATATAGCTTACTGACCTTGAAACTGATCCTGTATATAGCTTACTGACCTTGAAACTGATCCTGTATATAGTTACTGACCCTGAAACTGATCCTGTATATAGCTTACTGTCCCTGAAACTGATCCTGTATATAGCTTACTGACCCTGAAACTGATCCTGTATATAGCTACTGACCTTGAAACTGATCCTGTATATAGCTTACTGACCCTGAAACTAATCCTGTATATAGTTACTGACCCTGAAACTGATCCTGTATATAGTTACTGATCCTGGACCTGATCCTGTATATAGCTTACTGACCCTGAAACGAATCCTGTATATAGCTACTGACCTTGAAACTGATCCTGTATATAGCTTACTGACCTTGAAACTGATCCTGTATATAGTTACTGACACTGGACCTGATCCTGTATATAGTTACTGATCCTGTATATAGCTTACTGACCCTGAACCTAATCGTGTATATAGCTTACTGTCCCTGAAACTGATCCTGTATATAGATACTGACCCTGGAACTGATCCTGTATATAGCTTACTGACCCTGAAACTAATCCTGTATATAGCTTACTGACCCTGAAACTAATCCTGTATATAGCTTACTGACCCTGAAACTGATCCTGTATATAGCTTACTGACCCTGAAACTAATCCTGTATATAGTTACTGACCCTGAAACTGATCCTGTATATAGTTACTGATCCTGGACCTGATCCTGTATATAGCTTACTGACCCTGAAACTAATCCTGTATATAGCTACTGACCTTGAAACTGATCCTGTATATAGCTTACTGACCTTGAAACTGATCCTGTATATAGCTTACTGACCTTGAAACTGATCCTGTATATAGTTACTGACACTGGACCTGATCCTGTATATAGTTACTGATCCTGTATATAGCTTACTGACCCTGAACCTAATCGTGTATATAGCTTACTGTCCCTGAAACTGATCCTGTATATAGATACTGACCCTGGAACTGATCCTGTATATAGCTTACTGACCCTGAAACTAATCCTGTATATAGCTTACTGACCCTGAAACTAATCCTGTATATAGCTTACTGTCCCTGAAACTGATCCTGTATATAGCTTACTGACCCTGAAACTGATCCTGTATATAGCTTACTGACCCTGAAACTGATCCTGTATATAGTTACTGATCCTGGACCTGATCCTGTATATAGCTTACTGACCCTGAAACGAATCCTGTATATAGCTACTGACCTTGAAACTGATCCTGTATATAGCTTACTGACCTTGAAACTGATCCTGTATATAGTTACTGACACTGGACCTGATCCTGTATATAGTTACTGATCCTGTATATAGCTTACTGACCCTGAACCTAATCGTGTATATAGCTTACTGTCCCTGAAACTGATCCTGTATATAGATACTGACCCTGGAACTGATCCTGTATATAGCTTACTGACCCTGAAACTAATCCTGTATATAGCTTACTGACCCTGAAACTAATCCTGTATATAGCTTACTGACCCTGAAACTGATCCTGTATATAGCTTACTGACCCTGAAACTAATCCTGTATATAGTTACTGACCCTGAAACTGATCCTGTATATAGTTACTGATCCTGGACCTGATCCTGTATATAGCTTACTGACCCTGAAACTAATCCTGTATATAGCTACTGACCTTGAAACTGATCCTGTATATAGCTTACTGACCTTGAAACTGATCCTGTATATAGCTTACTGACCTTGAAACTGATCCTGTATATAGTTACTGACCCTGAAACTGATCCTGTATATAGCTTACTGTCCCTGAAACTGATCCTGTATATAGCTTACTGACCCTGAAACTGATCCTGTATATAGCTACTGACCTTGAAACTGATCCTGTATATAGCTTACTGACCCTGAAACTAATCCTGTATATAGTTACTGACCCTGAAACTGATCCTGTATATAGTTACTGATCCTGGACCTGATCCTGTATATAGCTTACTGACCCTGAAACGAATCCTGTATATAGCTACTGACCTTGAAACTGATCCTGTATATAGCTTACTGACCTTGAAACTGATCCTGTATATAGTTACTGACACTGGACCTGATCCTGTATATAGTTACTGATCCTGTATATAGCTTACTGACCCTGAACCTAATCGTGTATATAGCTTACTGTCCCTGAAACTGATCCTGTATATAGATACTGACCCTGGAACTGATCCTGTATATAGCTTACTGACCCTGAAACTAATCCTGTATATAGCTTACTGACCCTGAAACTAATCCTGTATATAGCTTACTGACCCTGAAACTGATCCTGTATATAGCTTACTGACCCTGAAACTAATCCTGTATATAGTTACTGACCCTGAAACTGATCCTGTATATAGTTACTGATCCTGGACCTGATCCTGTATATAGCTTACTGACCCTGAAACTAATCCTGTATATAGCTACTGACCTTGAAACTGATCCTGTATATAGCTTACTGACCTTGAAACTGATCCTGTATATAGCTTACTGACCTTGAAACTGATCCTGTATATAGTTACTGACACTGGACCTGATCCTGTATATAGTTACTGATCCTGTATATAGCTTACTGACCCTGAACCTAATCGTGTATATAGCTTACTGTCCCTGAAACTGATCCTGTATATAGATACTGACCCTGGAACTGATCCTGTATATAGCTTACTGACCCTGAAACTAATCCTGTATATAGCTTACTGACCCTGAAACTAATCCTGTATATAGCTTACTGTCCCTGAAACTGATCCTGTATATAGCTTACTGACCCTGAAACTGATCCTGTATATAGCTTACTGACCCTGAAACTGATCCTGTATATAGCTTACTGACCCTGAAACTGATCCTGTATATAGCTTACTGTCCGTGAAACTAATCCTGTATATAGTTTCTGACCCTGAAACTGATCCTGTATATAGCTTACTGTCCCTGAAACTGATCCTGTATATAGCTTACTGACCCTGAAACTGATCCTGTATATAGCTACTGACCTTGAAACTGATCCTGTATATATCTTACTGACCCTGAAACTAATCCTGTATATAGTTACTGACCCTGAAACTGATCCTGTATATAGTTACTGATCCTGGACCTGAATCTGTATATAGCTTACTGACCCTGAAACGAATCCTGTATATAGCTACTGACCTTGAAACTGATCCTGTATATAGCTTACTGACCTTGAAACTGATCCTGTTTATAGCTTACTGACCTTGAAACTGATCCTGTATATAGTTACTGACACTGGACCTGATCCTGTATATAGTTACTGATCCTGTATATAGCTTACTGTCCCTGAAACTGATCCTGTATATAGCTTACTGTCCCTGAAACTAATCCTGTATATAGTTACTGACCCTGAAACTGATCCTGAATATAGCTACAGACCCTGAAACTAATCCTGTATATAGTTCACTGACCCTGAATCTGATCCTGTATATAGCTTACTGACCCTGAAACTATTTCTGTATATAGCTTACTGACCCTGAAACTGATCCTGTATATAGCTACTGACCCTGAAACTAATCCTGTATATAGTTTACTGACCCTGAAACTAATCCTGTATATAGCTTACTGTCCCTGAAACTGATCCTGTATATAGCTTACTGAACCTGAAACTGATCCTGTATATAGCTACTGACCTTGAAACTGATCCTGTATATAGCTTACTGACCCTGAAACTAATCCTGTATATAGTTACTGACCCTGAAACTGATCCTGTATATAGTTACTGATCCTGGACCTGATCCTGTATATAGCTTACTGACCCTGAAACTAATCCTGTATATAGTTTACTGAACCTGAAACTGATCCTGTATATAGCTTACTGACCCTGAAACTATTTCTGTATATAGCTTACTGACCCTGAAACTGATCCTGTATATAGCTACTGACCCTGAAACTAATCCTGTATATAGCTTACTGACCCAGAAACTAATCCTGTATATAGCTTACTGTCCCTGAAACTGATCCTGTATATAGCTTACTGACCCTGAAACTGATCCTGTATATAGCTACTGACCTTGAAACTTATCCTGTATATAGTTACTGACACTGGACCTGATCCTGTATATAGTTACTGATCCTGAAACTAATCCTGTATATAGCTTACTGTCCCTGAAACTGATCCTGTATATAGCTTACTGACCCTGAAACTAATCCTGTATATAGTTACTGACCCTGAAACTGATCCTGTATATATATAGCTTACTGTCCCTGAAACTGATCCTGTATATAGTTACTGACCCTGAAACTGATCCTGTATATAGCTACTGACCTTGAAACCGATCCTGTATATAGCTTACTGACCCTGAAAATAATCCTGTATATAGTTACTGACCCTGAAACTGATCCTGTATATAGTTACTGATCCTGGACCTGATCCTGTATATAGCTTACTGACCCTGAAACTAATCCTGTATATAGCTACTGACCTTGAAACTGATCCTGTACATAGCTTACGGACCTTGAAACTGATCCTGTATATAGCTTACTGACCTTGAAACTGATCCTGTATATAGTTACTGACCCTGAAACTGATCCTGTATATAGCTTACTGACCCTGAAACTATTTCTGTATATAGCTTACTGACCCTGAAACTGATCCTGTATATAGCTACTGACCCTGAAACTAATCCTGTATATAGTTTACTGACCCTGAAACTAATCCTGTATATAGCTTACTGTCCCTGAAACTGATCCTGTATATAGCTTACTGACCCTGAAACTGATCCTGTATATAGCTACTGACCTTGAAACTGATCCTGTATATAGCTTACTGACCCTGAAACTAATCCTGTATATAGTTACTGACCCTGAAACTGATCCTGTATATAGTTACTGATCCTGGACCTGATCCTGTATATAGCTTACTGACCCTGAAACTAATCCTGTATATAGTTTACTGACCCTGAAACTGATCCTGTATATAGCTACTGACCCTGAAACTATTTCTGTATATAGCTTACTGACCCTGAAACTGATCCTGTATATAGCTACTGACCCTGAAACTAATCCTGTATATAGCTTACTGACCCAGAAACTAATCCTGTATATAGCTTACTGACCCTGAAACGAATCCTGTATATAGTTACTGACCCTGAAACTGATCCTGTATATATATAGCTTACTGTCCCTGAAACTGATCCTGTATATAGCTTACTGACCCTGAAACTGATCCTGTATATAGCTACTGACCTTGAAACTGATCCTGTATATAGCTTACTGACCCTGAAAATAATCCTGTATATAGTTACTGACCCTGAAACTGATCCTGTATATAGTTACTGATCCTGGACCTGATCCTGTATATAGCTTACTGACCCTGAAACTAATCCTGTATATAGCTACTGACCTTGAAACTGATCCTGTATATAGCTTACGGACCTTGAAACTGATCCTGTATATAGCTTACTGACCTTGAAACTGATCCTGTATATAGTTACTGACACTGGACCTGATCCTGTATATAGTTACTGATCCTGTATATAGCTTACTGACCCTGAACCTAAACGTGTATATAGCTTAATGTCCCTGAAACTGATCCTGTATATAGATACTGACCCTGGAACTGATCCTGTATATAGCTTACTGACCCTGAAACTAATCCTGTATATAGCTTACTGACCCTGAAACTAATCCTGTATATAGCTTACTGTCCCTGAAACTGATCCTGTATATAGCTTACTGACCCTGAAACTGATCCTGTATATAGATTACTGACCCTGAAACTGATCCTGTATATAGCTTACTGACTCTGAAACTGATCCTGTATATAGCTTACTGACCCTGAAACTGATCCTGTATATAGCTTACTGACCCTGAAACTATTTCTGTATATAGCTTACTGACCCTGAAACTGATCCTGTATATAGCTACTGACCCTGAAACTAATCCTGTATATAGCTTACTGACCCTGAAACTAATCCTGTATATAGCTTACTGTCCCTGAAACTGATCCTGTATATAGCTTACTGACCCTGAAACTGATCCTGTAATTAGTTACTGACCCTGAAACTGATCCTGTATATAGTTGCTGATCCTGTATATAGCTTACTGACCCTGAAACTATTTCTGTATATAGCTACTGACCCTGAAACTAATCCTGTATATAGTTTACTGACCCTGAAACTAATCCTGTATATAGCTTACTGTCCCTGAAACTGATCCTGTATATAGCTTACTGACCCTGAAACTGATCCTGTATATAGCTACTGACCTTGAAACTGATCCTGTATATAGCTTACTGACCCTGAAACTAATCCTGTATATAGTTACTGACCCTGAAACTAATCCTGTATATAGTTACTGACCCTGAAACTGATCCTGTATATAGTTACTGATCCTGGACCTGAATCTGTATATAGCTTACTGACCCTGAAACGAATCCTGTATATAGCTACTGACCTTGAAACTGATCCTGTATATAGCTTACTGACCTTGAAACTGATCCTGTATATAGCTTACTGACCTTGAAACTGATCCTGTATATAGTTACTGACACTGGACCTGATCCTGTATATAGTTACTGATCCTGTATATAGCTTACTGTCCCTGAAACTGATCCTGTATATAGCTTACTGTCCCTGAAACTAATCCTGTATATAGCTTACTGACCCTGAAACTATTTCTGTATATAGCTTACTGACCCTGAAACTGATCCTGTATATAGCTACTGACCCTGAAACTAATCCTGTATATAGCTTACTGTCCCTGAAACTGATCCTGTATATAGCTTACTGACCCTGAAACTAATCCTGTATATAGTTACTGACCCTGAAACTGATCCTGTATATATATAGCTTACTGTCCCTGAAACTGATCCTGTATATAGCTTACTGACCCTGAAACTGATCCTGTATATAGCTACTGACCTTGAAACTGATCCTGTATATAGCTTACTGACCCTGAAAATAATCCTGTATATAGTTACTGACCCTGAAACTGATCCTGTATATAGTTACTGATCCTGGACCTGATCCTGTATATAGCTTACTGACCCTGAAACTAATCCTGTATATAGCTACTGACCTTGAAACTGATCCTGTATATAGCTTACGGACCTTGAAACTGATCCTGTATATAGCTTACTGACCTTGAAACTGATCCTGTATATAGTTACTGACACTGGACCTGATCCTGTATATAGTTACTGATCCTGTATATAGCTTACTGACCCTGAAACTAATCGTGTATATAGCTTACTGTCCCTGAAACTGATCCTGTATATAGATACTGACCCTGGAACTGATCCTGTATATAGCTTACTGACCCTGAAACTAATCCTGTATATAGCTTACTGACCCTGAAACTAATCCTGTATATAGCTTACTGTCCCTGAAACTGATCCTGTATATAGCTTACTGACCCTGAAACTGATCCTGTATATAGATTACTGACCCTGAAACTGATCCTGTATATAGCTTACTGACTCTGAAACTGATCCTGTATATAGCTTACTGACCCTGAAACTGATCCTGTATATAGCTTACTGACCCTGAAACTATTTCTGTATATAGCTTACTGACCCTGAAACTGATCCTGTATATAGCTACTGACCCTGAAACTAATCCTGTATATAGCTTACTGCCCCTGAAACTAATCCTGTATATAGCTTACTGTCCCTGAAACTGATCCTGTATATAGCTTACTGACCCTGAAACTGATCCTGTATATAGTTACTGACCCTGAAACTGATCCTGTATATAGTTGCTGATCCTGTATATAGTTACTGACCCTGAAACTGATCCTGTATATAGTTACTGACCCTGAAACTAATCCTGTATATAGCTTACTGTCCCTGAAACTGATCCTGTATATAGCTTACGGACCTTGAAACTGATCCTGTATATAGCTTACTGACCTTGAAACTGATCCTGTATATAGTTACTGACACTGGACCTGATCCTGTATATAGTTACTGATCCTGTATATAGCTTACTGACCCTGAAACTAATCCTGTATATAGCTTACTGTCCCTGAAACTGATCCTGTATATAGCTTACTGACCCTGAAACTGATCCTGTATATAGATTACTGACCCTGAAACTGATCCTGTATATAGCTTACTTACTTCTCCTGTTCTTATTTCTATTTCTCGTGTTTTTGTTCTACTTGACTTTCTTTTATAGTACTACTGATATTGATTACTGCATTGTTGGAAAGAGCTTGAAAGAAAGCCATTTCCCTGTACTTGTGCACGTGACAATAAAACTTGAAACTAGACACTACACTTTCCTTTTAGGACAATCAAGTAGCAAAGCTTTAATGGCCAGCTGTAAGATGCTGTCATATAAAAGGACCATCCTTCGCTGGCACCTCTCAAGCCTCAGCTTCTATAAATTGAGAGAAAAAGGGCGCAGCAGAGAGAGCAGTTAACAACAGTAGTGGGCAGCTAGTAGGGAACAGCAGCTCTAAGAGACACTGACTAGATCCCCAGAGCGCTGCAGACAGTGCTGGGCTGCGACCTCAAAAAGCACCCTATTCCCCTCATAGTGCACTACTTTTGACTAGGGCCCCTTGGGATGCCGTGCCAGAGTGAGGAGGTATGGAGGAGCAGGAGGACAGTCCTTTGTTGCAGTAGGAGTCTTGGGCTGCTGAATTCCCTGCTTCAGCGATTCTTCATGGGGACAGCTCCCGAGGGGTGCCAGACTCCTCTCCTCTCTCTCCCAGGGCTCCCCACTGTGACCGACGTCCACCTTCTGTTCTTCTGTGGTGAAGGAGAGCTTCGTTAGGGGAAAATGGGCCACTATCTGACCCATTTCACTGACTCACTCAAACTGCTTAAACCCAACTGTCCTAAAAGCCTTCAGTTGATGGGAAGAGGTCAGGCATAGAATCCTCTGGGCTGGTGTGGCGAGCACACTCTTGGGAGTACACAAGATGGAGTTAGGGTGGTGTTGTGTAGATTATGGTTGATGGCCAGAAAATGAAGATGTCAACAAACACACACAAGCACATACACGTTTAGTAGTTCTACTAAGCATAGCCCTGTTAAATTTGTATCATAAGAGTTGTGTACCAGCTTAGTCACCAGAGGGCCTGTCTGATCTGTCCTACCATGCGTCCTATTCAGTCACTGACTGCACTGCCCTGTGTTATCAGTATCAGCCAGGTCAACCTGCACAGCCACCTTGAGGATGTATTTTCATCATGTGGATGAAAAAGACTAGGAAGGAGAGGATGAGAAGGGGGAGGACGAGGAAGAGGAAAATTGGGAATGGGGGGAGAGGAGAAAGAGGGGTACTAAGAGGAAGTACTAAGAGGAAATACTCTGATGAGAAGCCTTGCTCCCAGTAGAACTCACAGAACAATCCAGGGATTACAGACAGGTTCTCCCCTGGAACCATAATAGGTTGCTGAAAATGTTTTCATAAACCCATCAAATTCATCAAGGGACTTTTATTTTACTGCCCCCATAAAGCTTGGTGTGATCAATAGAGCCTGTGGTCAGAGAGCCATAAAGCTGTTGGGCTGAGGTGGGATTGGGCAAGGACTGGCTTCAGGGTAATCACCCTCCTCTGGAGAGTCCTCGACACCTGGTGGGAGCACCATACTCATATACCTTGTATACCAAGACGTTTTCCCGACAACTTTGTATTTGTATTTTCACCAACCAACCTATTCCTGATTGCAGTAATGTATTTAAAAGTCCCTCCAACCCCTCAGTATAAATGTTGCCTTCCATCTTACCATCTTTGGCAGCCATTAAATCCTGAACATTCTATTGTTGTCCAACATCAAACTTGTCCTTGTCAATCACAAAACTTCACAGAAATACTTTAAATTAATTTATTCTCTCCATTTAAATGTATGTAGTTCTGTCCTTGAGCTGTCCTTGTCTATTGTCACAGAAATGCTTTACCCTGGGGGAATGCACACTGCAATTTCATATATTTTTCTAGACTTTGACAGGTAAATATTTAAAAGCCCTTATATTTAGTTAATAAATGTGGGGTTAATATGTATACATCGCCAACTTCACCTACTGGTGATTTGTAGTGTATCATTCTTCAGCCCAAATAAATGTTGGAGAGTTTAAAAGAAGAGAAAACCCGTGATGGTGTATCAAAGCCCATATCCATCCTGTATCAAAGCCCATATCCATCGTGTATCAAAGCCCATATCCATCGTGTATCAAAGCCCATATCCATCGTGTATCAAAGCCCATATCCATCGTGTATCAAAGCCCATATCCAACGTGTATCAAAGCCCATATCCAACGTGTATCAAAGCCCATATCCATCGTGTATCAAAGCCCATATCCAACGTGTATCAAAGCCCATATCCATCGTGTATCAAAGCCCATATCCAACGTGTATCAAAGCCCATATCCAACGTGTATCAAAGCCCATATCCATCGTGTATCAAAGCCCATATCCATCGTGTATCAAAGCCCATATCCAACGTGTATCAAAGCCCATATCCAACGTGTATCAAAGCCCATATCCATCATGTATCAAAGCCCATATCCAACGTGTATCAAAGCCCATATCCATCGTGTATCAAAGCCCATATCCAACGTGAATCAAAGCCCATATCCAACGTGTATCAAAGCCCATATCCAACGTGTATCAAAGCCCATATCCAACGTGTATCAAAGCCCATATCCAACGTGTATCAAAGCCCATATCCAACGTGTATCAAAGCCCATATCCAACGTGTATCAAAGCCCATATCCATCATGTATCAAAGCCCATATCCATGGTGTATCAAAGCCCATATCCAACGTGTATCAAAGCCCATATCCAACGTGTATCAAAGCCCATATCCAACGTGTATCAAAGCCCATATCCATGGTGTATCAAAGCCCATATCCAACGTGTATCAAAGCCCATATCCAACGTGTATCAAAGCCCATATCCAACGTGTATCAAAGCCCATATCCATCATGTATCAAAGCCCATATCCAACGTGTATCAAAGCCCATATCCAACGTGTATCAAAGCCCATATCCAACGTGTATCAAAGCCCATATCCAACGTGTATCAAAGCCCATATCCAACGTGTATCAAAGCCCATATCCAACGTGTATCAAAGCCCATATCCAACGTGTATCAAAGCCCATATCCATCGTGTATCAAAGCCCATATCCAACGTGTATCAAAGCCCATATCCAACGTGTATCAAAGCCCATATCCATCATGTATCAAAGCCCATATCCAACGTGTATCAAAGCCTATATCCAACGTGTATCAAAGCCCATATCCAACGTGTATCAAAGCCCATATCCAACGTAACTTTCTGAAATGTTCCTACCGAGGTTCATCCAGGTCAGATTTTTGTATTTCTTTACATGATCGGAAAGAGATTGTAATGTTTCTATAGCAAAGAAACAAGGACATGTGTTCCGTTTCAAAATACAACTTTTTTATTATATGACAGCAGCTCCACATGTTCATGTCACTCAAGTTGTGTGGGAAAAATATCATTTCTGTTCAATTCTGTGATATTTTATACAATATTATTCTTACTATAAAATGCACAGACCAGTAACATAATTAAGCTAAAATATGCCATGCTATTCTTCGATGTTTTTATAGTATTAGTGCTATAACGTTTCTTAGGACCTGGATTAACAAATTGATAATACATTTTTTTTGTCTAGCCAGCTCATATGATCACCCGAACATATCTGATGACGTTTTGAGAAGACATCTTTTCATTCACCATAACAGGAAAATATAAGGTCATTATTTACAAATGATTTAAGTAGGTTATGGCAAGCTGCTAACCTATTGCCTAAACTCACCAAAGGCGAGCGTGTGAGGCAGGTGGGATTTGTTTTAGAATGCATTGTTTTGAATTACAATGAACCAACCGAAGCCGGACGTGTGGGTTGTCTGCTTTGACACCTCGCTCAATTAGAACGTGTCTCTATTTTTGTGTTATCACTGGCGCTGTAGTCACATTTTTTAAATTACAAATTTGAGCTCATTTTAATTGGAAGAGGTAGCTAAGGGTTGAGGCTTTACCAATTTATCCACTAATGGAAACACAACATCACTATCAACAAAGATCATTCAAGATATGGACTATCCTGCTAGCATACTTCTCCGCCTGTCCTGTCCTGTCCACCCGCAATGCTCTGCTTGCTTCCGCCCACCCACTTCTGGTGAGTTTTCCGCTTTACTGTGGAAGGTCTGAATTTGAACGGAGGAATTAAGAACATGTCGCTGTCAGGTTAACCTGACAATGGTCAACAGGGTCAAAGTTGAATGTCTCTTGCTCCTTCCTGGCAAAAGCAATGGCTATATAAACGAAGAATGCTAATCAAAAAAAGTACAAAAATAGGGCTTGAAAGGAAATAGTTTTTACAGGCAACATACCTTGAATCCTATGTGAAAGCAGTATAACACCAACTGGAGGATAAGGACAGGAGAGTTGTCTCAGACAGAAGAGTTACTATTTGACCTAGAAGTCACCTCTAAAGACTCATGAACATTAAACATATTCATGAAAATATTGAACTGAATAATCAACACCGCTCTGTGAACCAGCCATTGTAACGATACTCCGGATGCAATCTATTTAGCTGGAAGAAGTTCAGTGCTTGAAGTGAGAGTACTTAAGGCCTGAGGTCTGTTTTGACAAGAGAGACACTTTTCTTGGACTGTCAAAGTGTCAGCCAATGATAAGTTTGCTAGTCAGGACAGCAAGAAGTAGAAAGGATGACGGTGGAGTCACATCACAAATCACAGCGGTCACAGAGAGAGAGTCCCAGGACACCGGGCCACCAGGCTGCAGAGAATGGAGCAGCAAATGAATGCAAAGCTGCATAACACCTTGACAGCTAGCTTGGAAACAATCTCTTACTATGCACGAGATCTACCTCAGGGACGTCGGGCTAATTTCCTGTGAAAACAGCAGACTACTGAAGCGCAGGGTGGATGTAAAGGGGGGGGGGGGGGGGGGGCTGGGTGAGGCTGGGTGAAGCTGGGCGAGGCTGAGTGCGTGGCTGGTTGTCAGGTTGTACTCTGGTGGACTGACTGACGCAGGAGAGGACAGACAGGACTGGAGAGATGGGGGGGGGGTGGAAGAAGGGGTTGTGTCGGCTCTGAAACAGCTGTGGCGATGACCCCCTCCCTGTCTCGGGGATGGCAGTAATGCAGTGTGATTATACAGCATGGCTGCTCATATGCATCTCGTTATGGGGGACGCCCTGGTCCTGCCAGCACCCTGCATATCTGTGCCCCATTGAACACCACTCTGTACCCCTGGCACCCCTGAGTCTGAGCCACTAACACACAGTGAAGCCGTGTCCATCCCAGAGGATTCTGGGCCACGGAGGTGCCAGACGGACGGACAGACTGCAACAGAATGTTAATCTCTCTGCCTCTACTGTCTGGGCCTGGGCTGGGCCACATGGCAGTGGTACAGTCCCTTGCTCTGTCTGGAAGGAGACTCAACACCAAATCTAGACTAAGATGTCTGAAAACTAAAGCATACATTACGTTAATCTAGAGGATGGAAGCCATCCATATAGTTCTAATTGGTAGACTACAGATTCATGGAGGAATAGAACAGAACAGTCCCTGTCTGGTACTATAACAAAACAAGCAGTGTTGTGTTACACAGCAAAGACCTGCAGCTAATGAGAACAAACCTTGAATAAATCTGTACACAAATTCCGACAGAGAAACGGCGGCAGCTTCATCAGTGGAAAGTGTTGAATAACAACAGCAGTCTCTATTAGCACCAGACACGGCTGTCACAGGGAGCACCGAGCCAGGCTAGGATCACAGCCGTTAGAGCTGCTCAACCAACAAAGAAGGGAGAACAAAGAAAGAAAGAAAGAAAGAAAGAAAGAAAGAAAGAAAGAAAGAAAGAAAGAAAGAAAGAAAGAAAGAAAGAAAGAAAGAAAGAAAGAAAGAAAGGTCTGGCTGATTGTCAAATATGTTGGCCTTTCTAAATTCTCTTGGCAAAAGGCGATATTTTCCTGCAAAGTCTGGGATCATTAATCAAAGAAGCATCTATAGTTCACCTCCTGAAAGCAAAGCCTCCGCCCTAGCTCGTTCTCCCTACCTCCGTCCCCCCTGCCGAGCTGACATCTTCAGTAATTATGTAATTAACACTGGCAGGCCTAATTTCAGAGATAGTGCGCTCTAATTGTGTTCAGACGTTCATTAGTTAAGCCAAACATTCGATAAACCTATCAGCAGCAAGAGCAGTCAGGTGGGGCCAGGGTCCGAAAGCCACTTGTTTTTTGGAACACCATTTCTGTGTCAGTCACTTAATTAGTGTGTTGCTTGATATCGCTGACAGGACAGGTTTCTGTAATTTACCGATAATTACCCTCCTGCTCTGATACAATAAAAAAGTCATTGGTCCCTGCGTAGATAACCAATCATGGCTCAGGCTTTATGTTCCCGGTCCACTTTGTCTGGCTGTCTTTCTAAACACAAATTGCTTAATAGCAGTTTTTTGTTTGCATGGCCAAAACAACGCTTGATTTAAAAGGTAAATGCACCACTAATGGCTTTTGAATTTAGAAGACATATTTAGATACGCATAAAGAAAGACTCTGAATGGAGGCATTCGTACCATGTAACATAATAATGTTTAGAAAGGGCCCTCCAAACTACTCCGAATTGTCCTAAAATGATAACTGACTGAATTACTTTAAAAACACTATGTTAGGAATTTGGTATACATCTGAAATTCTATAATCAAACATTTACCTTTAAATTGGTGAAGTGATTTCTGTCATCCTATAATGATGTTTCAAAGTAGTTTGGTTGAACCCAGGTAGACAGAGTTGGTCCCATGTAACACCCTATCTGTCTTGTGTAGAGCCTGTCCCTGGGATGATTCCTTTAATTAAGAGGGGGCCAAATGCTTAACTAGGCAGAATGTGAGCTGCCACCAGCTAGCTGCCTGGGCTCTACCAATGGGCTGCACTTCAACAGCTCATTCATCAGCCACAGACACAGCCTCCACCGGGCCACCTGTTCTGACACATCACCACACCAGGGAGGAGGAAGTCATTTACATTCTACTGTGCACTGTCGTCGCCCTACTCTTTCCCTCCCTCTCTTTCCCTCCCTCCCTCCCTCCCTCCCTCCCTCCCTCCCTCCCTCCCTCCCTCCCTCCCTCTCTTTCCCTCCCTCCCTCCCTCCCTCTCTTTCCCTCCCTCCCTCCCTCCCTCCCTCCCTCCCTCCCTCCCTCCCTCCCTCCCTCTCTTTCCCTCACTCCCTCCCTCCCTCCATCCCTTTCCCTCCCTCCCTCCCTCCCTCTCTTTCCCTCCCTCCCTCCCTTTCCCTCCCTCCCTCCCTCCCTCTCTTTCCCTCCCTCCCTCCCTCCCTCCCTCCCTCCCTCCCTCCCTCCCTTTCCCTCCCTCCCTCCCTCCCCTTCCTTTATAACTTTAAAGTTCCCCCTTGGCCAGCTCCAGGAGATAATTGAATACTGGGATTTTGATTTAGTTTGAAATCAATTTGGGACCAGGCCTTTCCATTCATTATACTCCTTGGCTTGGGAAAGCCATATCTGAAATCCCTCAAAACTTTGGCAAGGCTTGAACGTCGTCAATTCAAAGCGGATTGACAGGACTGCGTGTGACAAGACAGGATGGGGTGGGGTGTGAGGGTGCTGAGTTTAGGTCTGTATATTTGGGCAGCGAGAGTGCTCCTCTCCTCTCCACTGTGGCAGTAGTACTTTATATCCCCTGTTCTGTCCTCTCCTCTCCACTATGGCAGTAGTACTTTATATCCCCTGTGCTGTCCTCTCCTCTCCACTATGGCAGTAGTACTTTATATCCCCTGTGCTGTCCTCTCCTCTCCACTATGGCAGTAGTACTTTATATCCCCTGTGCTGTCCTCTCCTCTCCACTATGGCAGTAGTACTTTATATCCCCTGTGCTTACTGTCACCACCAGGTGCTGCTGTGCAGTAAGAAGAGAGAGAGAGAGAGAGAGAGAGAGAGAGAGAGAGAGAGAGAGAGAGAGAGAGAGAGAGAGAGAGAGAGAGAGAGAGAGAGAGAGAGAGAGAGAGAGAGAGAGAGAGCAAGAGAAAGAGAGAGAGCCGTCTTGTTTGGAGGAGAAGAGGCAGCCAAGCACACAGGTTGACATTTCAGCCAGCTCCCTGTAGACACACATGGCAAATGTGTGGGTGGATGTATGTGGCTCTAACTTGTATGATTAGGTGTGTGGGGGTTGGTGTGACAATGTGTGTGTAAAAATATGTGTATGTGTGTGAGAATATGTGTCTGTGTATCCCATGTGTGTGTTCATGCATGTGTGTGCATGTGTTTAGTCAAGTCTATTCTGCATTAGTAATCTCCCCTGAGCCTTTGTGCCTTGTAGTATTGGCCACTTGAAAACAAGCTCCTAACAAAGCAACGTAGCATTTCCAGTAATATCCTATGTGTAAAAAGCAGCGTGGTGCTATTCAGGTGACATATGAACGTGTTTCTCAGTACAACACATTCAGTAAGCAGCACTTTGTTCCATGTATGAGATATTGTATTATAAGACCTCACATGGCAGTGATGTAAATAACCACTCAATAAAGAATAAAGGAAACGACTGTTGACTGAATGAGTCAGTGTCTCAACAGACACAGATGTACAATTGGACACAGAGACAGTCAGGGAGATGGAGGCCAGTCAGAACACCAATGGTCTGAGATCAGTGCAGTTTTTCCACTTTAAAAGCCAATCTCTTGCTTTCAAGCAAAACCCCTCCGTCTCAGACTGATCCTCTAGTGTGCTTGACTTCTCCATTGTCATTCAGCTTCCTTGAGGCTGTTAGAGTGCGTCTCAAATGGCACCCTATTCACTTGGGCCCTGGACAAAAGAAGTGCACTATATAGGGAATAGGGTACCATTTGAGATGCAACAATAATCTGTGTTAGCCAGTTAAACCCCTGGATATGGTAATGTTGCGTTAGCGTCTAGTGTTAGGGCCTAGTACCAGTCAGCCACTAACCTTGGGAGGCTGTGTTTGGAGGGAGTTAGCCCCCCTAATTCATCAGAGGCACTCCATTAGCTGGCCATCCAGCCACACAACATACACAATGGAACAGGAAGGAAAGTTGTGCGGGAAACAGCCAATCAGGGCACAGCTACGGAGATATCATTAGTTACTGCCTTTCAAAACTACTGAATTGGGACACTTACCTGACTTGCCCCATTTTTTGCTCCATGGACCCAAGATGTTGATGAATGACAGTAAGAGACTGTCAAGAGTAGGGAAGTGGATAGGGTTAAGGATGTATCTTGGCCATGTGTTCGGGCTTAATCTTGGTAGATAGCACTTTATATTATACCACGGTAATAACACAGTAATAGAAGGAGGACGGCACAGAACTGTTCTAACCTCAGAACGCATTACTTCATTATTTCTTCAGAGAATGAAGACCTTCTCAAGGCTAGCTCACACTAGGCTACATCAATCAGTTATCCTCACCAAAGTCACAGCACAATTACATGACCATTACCTGCAGCAAGGATTAGTAAACGCAGGATGGTTTATGGAAATGGAGTGTTTTGCAGCAGAGATCTGAAAGATGGCTGAGGTCTCCCGGCGAGGTCAATGATTGTTAGGAGAAGAAGCCTGGTATTTCCAGATGCCATGATAGATAGAAAAAATATGACTTCAACCCATTTCATCTCTAAGCAGACAGGGAAAATATAATAGCCAGTCTTGGAAAGTAGAAACAATGATTGTCAGCCTCAATAAGAGCCCGTCAATACGCATTTGCCCTACACCAGTACACCCACT